>NC_056746.1:488000803-488132444 GCF_019279795.1 Protopterus annectens | reverse complement strand
ACAAGAAATACAAGTTGTTAAACTTTTTGCTTCCCACAAGAAATACAATTGTTAACTTTTTCTGACATTGGTCAGAGGCAAGAAAAGTTTCCCAACAGGGTACTTAGCTTTATAGAAGACTTCAGTCTGAAATTCGAATTCGAAAATCTCAGGAGTCGGCCGACCGGCACTTGCCAACTGCTTCTGCTTTGAGCACCGCACGGCAAGAAAGACTGAAGAAAATGGTGTTGGTTGCAATATATGTACCCCTGGCGCTCTGACGTCAGGGATGAGGTGACAGCAACAGACGTCAGACCAAGACTTTGGAAATCCGGCCGACTGCGGGACCGCCTGACGACAGGATAACCCCAAGTGTGATGACTGCAGCAGGGTAGCACGAACATCTGCACTCCCACCACTGCCAATCCCTATTTAAACTACACTGGTTATAATTTCCAAATTTACTAAGCTACCACAAACTCATCATAGTTCATCAAATTCTTTACCACCCAGACAGAACCCCTGCCCTAGCTGGCACGTTAAATTTCCACAACTCCAACAGGACATTACGATCCAGTAACAAATCCCCGATTTGAAGTCAATTCATGCAAGCACAGCTCTGGGGAAGCCCTATTCTCCCTATGAGGTCGCAAAAGCACGGAAAGTACAGTTTTGTACCTACCATAAATGTAGATGTCCGAGAGGAATGCATCAGCAGTCCTTACAAATGGGTTGTCCTGTCGTCAGGCAGCCCTTCGGTCAGCCAGATTCCAAAGTCTGGGTCCGGCTTCGGCTGGTGTCGCACTTCACCCGCCGTCATTGCGGCAGTTCTTCGGGTATAAAGGCAGCAGCCGACGCCATTTTCCTCAGTCTTTCTCTAGGAGTAGAAATCTTTATGAGGTATTTGTTTCCCACAAGATAAACAGTTATTAACTTTCTCTGACATCGGCTGAGGCAAGAAAGAGTCCCCAACGGGGTACTTAGCTTTATAGAAGTCTTCGAAGTAGTATTCGGTAGTAGTAATCTCTGGATCTGACCGACCGGCACTTGCGAACAGCTTCTGCTTCGGGCGCCGCGCGGCAAGAAAGACGGAGGAAAATGGCGTCGGCTGCTGCCTTTATACCCAAAGAACTGCCGCAATGACGTCGGGTGAAGTGCGACACCAGCCAAAGCCGGACCCAGACTTTGGAATCCGATCAAGGGCTGCCTGAAGACAGGACAACCCATTTGTAAGGACTGCAGATGCATCCTTGAAGGACATCATCCTCCCTCTCAACCTCAGGTTACAAAAGAGCACAACCATATTTAAAGACTTCCTTAAATTACACCTTTATGCTAACCCTGTTTGCAACTGCAATGACCCCACCTGAATCCTCACCCCACTAAAGGCAGCTTACACCCCAAAAGCTCTAATGCTCACTTTACACTGTCACCTAACAGCACTGAATATTCTAATTATAAATATGTACCTGCTTCTGATGTTCACTCTACACTCACCTGTGCATTGTATAGTGCTGTAAATATGTACTTAGGCACACATAATGTACTACTGTAAGGTATGTCATCCTGCCTGTACTATGACGGCTTTGCATTTTGCTGTTTTCTGCCTTATATGTTAGCTTTCTGACATATGTTACCAAACTTCTACTATTGTAATCAAATGTCAGTCTAATAACCTATGCATTCACATTGTAACTTCTTTGGAGCTTTTCTCCCCAGGACTCTGCTGAAAATAGGCACCTACTGTCTAGTCGGATTTATCCCAGTAAAACAAATAAATAAAATAAATGTCACACAACCTAATACAATACAACCCAGACTTTTTTCAGTAATCCACCAGAGTCAATACTAATCTACCAACCTCACTTCTGTGTGAAGTTATAATAAACTTCTCATATAGGTACAAGCAACTAACTACACTTGCCTGCAGACCTGTTGATTACAGCCCTGATCATTCAAAGCACCAAAAATGAAACCAGTTCTAGCACACAACAGATCCATACCACATAGCCCAGCAAGTTCTATATACAGAGATGAATTGAAACTAGCCTTCATGATAATAACCCCACTATTGCCCTCAGTTATTCTGCAGCATGTCAGCAGATAAAAAACAAAACAATCTTCCCCTGGATATTCAAAGAAATCAGATAACTACTAAAAACAAATAAGGCTGGCCAAACCTAAAAAGCAGATTTAGCTAACTAGGACACACTAAAAACATCAAGGAAAATAAATCCATAAATTCAACAAGAAGCAAACTGCAAGAAACAAGCACAATAAAGACAAATCCAAACAATTCAGGAAATCAAAAACCTTAAAATACCTCAAGCCAACAACAAAGCAGAAGACAAACAAAAAAATACTCAGAAGACTTGACATCTACACACCCAATATCACCTAACAAATACAACCCATCTTAACCTACATTCCTCAGATAGGGCTCCAAAAACCTCCCAAACTTACTATCACATCACATACCACCACTCCATTTCAGAAAAGTAACCTTTCAGCAAGTAACAGCTTTAGAAAACTAACACAAACAATTCACTCAGTTTTAAACTTTCTAAAATTAGCATCACATCATACAGAGCATCACATCATACAGAAAAACACACTTACCCATACTTATAATCTAATGCTGTCTGCTACTTTCTACACACAGTTGGAAACATGCTACTATAGTAGCAACCCGAAAAATCAATAATCCAGAAAATTCAATGCAATACAATGGCATTACTGTTGCCCCTTTATCATAACCCTAGAGAAACAATTTTATGATATTAAATATCTATAAATAGGCAACATGGCTTAAAAATGGCTGCCATAAGGGGAGATAAGGCTTCAGAAATTGTTACAACACCCAAACACTACAATTACAGTAACAAATTACATTATAATACAAATGGGGGAAACAAGCTAACTGAAATCTTCATCACCGATTTAGAAGGGCCTTTACTCGTCACTCACTGTTACTTCCAGTTCTAAGCAGTTCCGGAGTAGCACCATGACCCCTTCAATGGCCTTCACCTTACCTGCATGCACAACAGAACTTTCACAATACAATTTGGAATCTAAATCAGACAAGAATATTTTCTTAGAGTGTACCTTTAGACCCTGGCCTGGGTTCCCTGCTACTCTCCATCTTCACCTTGAACACCATACACTGTAAAACATACAGTGGATATAAAAAGTTTACACATCCCTGTTAAATTGCCAGGTTTTTGTGATGTAAAAAGTAAGTCCACGATAAATAATTTCAAAACTTTTCCCACCTTTAATGTGACTATAACCTGTACAATTCAATTGAAAAACAAACAAATCTGTTAGGGGAAAAATATAAAGAATAAAAAGCATAACACTCTGGTTGCACAAGTGTGCACACCCTTAAACTAATACTTTGTTGTAGCACCTTTTGATTTAATTACAGCATTCAGTCTTCTTGGGTAGGAGTCTATCAGCATGCAACATCTCGACTTGACAGATATGGAGCACTTTTTCAAGGAAGAGTGGGCAAATATTGCCAAGACTGAGACGGAATCTCCTTCACAGCCCTCTTCAGATCACCCCACAGGTTTTCTATTGGATTTAGGTCTAAGCTCTGGCTGGGCCATACCAAAACATTAATTTTCTTCCAGGGACGCCATTGTTTTGTTGATTTGGATGTATGCTTGGGGTCATTGCCATGTTGAAATTTAAAATTCCTCTTCATCTTTCTTGCAGACACCTGAAGGTTTTGGGCCAAAAGTGACTGGTACATGGAACTGTTCATAATTCCCTGCACCTTGACGAAAGCTCCAGTTCCAGCTGAATCAAAGCAACCCCAAAGCATGATACTGCCACCAACATGACTCATTCTGGGGATGGTGTTCTTTTTTGTGATGCGAAGTGTTGTTTTTGTGCCAAACGTACCTTTTGGAATTGTGGCCAGAAAGTTCAACCTTGGTCTCATCAGACCATAACACATTTTCACACATGCTTTTGGGAGTCCTGATGCATTGTTTTGCAAATTTTAGCCAGGCCCGGGTGTGTGTGTGTGTGTGTGTGTGTGTGTGTGTGTGTGTAAGAGGAGGCTTCAATCTTGCAACCCTACCCTATTTGTCCAAACATATAGAGAATACAGGAGATTGTCACACATAGTACACAACCAGTACCTGCCAGAAATTCCTGCAGCTCCTTCAGTGCTGCTGTAAGTGCCTTGCCAGCCTCCCTGACCATTTTTTTTCTGTTTTTTTTTCATCAATTTTGGAGGGACATCCTGTTCTTTGCAATGTCACTGTTGTCCCATATTTTCTCCACTTTTTAAGACTGCCTTCACTGTGTTCCATGGTATATCCCAAAGCTGCAGAAATTTTGTACCCTTCTCCTGTCTGATGCATTTCAATAATAATATCCCTTTGATGCTCTGTAAGCTCTCTGTGATCCATGGCTTTTGCTGTAGCAGGCAACTGAGTAAATGTCAGGAAAAAACTACTAGGACAGCTGAACTTTATCTAGGGTTAATCAGAGCCACTTTAATTGATGGCAGGTGTGTACCTAAGATAACTGAATGCTGTAATTAATCAAAAGTAGTAGTTCAAGGGTGTGCACCCACAACAAAGTAGTAGTTTAATGGTGTGCAACCACAACAAAGTAGTAGTTTAAGGGTGTGCACACTTGTGCAACCAGCATATTGTAAGTTTTTTTTTGTTTTTTTTCCCGCCCAACAGATTTGTTTTTCAATTGAATTGTACAGGTTACAGGTCACAATAAAGGTGGGAAAAGTTTTGAAATGATTTATTGTGGTTTCATTGTTTTATATCAGAAAAACCTGGCATTTTAACAAGGGTGTGTAAACTTTTTATATCCATTGTATGTAGATATTCTCATTCTTAGGGCTGAATGTCCTATCTAAACTTCAAGATTTACAAAATGATGGAACTGCTTACTGAAACTAGACCCAACCATTAACTACACAAAATGTAATGCTATCTAGCACCCCACATTTAAATTTAAACCAACCCAATGCTGAACATTTGGCCCAAAACAGTCCACTCCCAAAAATAGGGCAAAATATACCTTGGGATCCTTAATCACCACCTCTTTCACCACACATGCAGACCTCACAACACAAACTTCAACAGAACTCAAAATGGCCTATAAATATTCAAGTTAAACCCAAGACAAGAAAAATCTAAAATGACATATGTTCTCAATTCAGCTCAAAAGACAAGAATACTACAGCTGTCAGTTAAGAAATGTTGATTTGTAACACTAGCTGATCCAAAAGAACACTACTGCTCTTTATGAAGAGCAAACTAGTTACCAGCACAGAATACATGTGCAAGAACTTACCATAAGCTTAGATGTCCTCTTCCATGTTGCTGTATTCATAACTGTTGGGATGTCACTGGCTGCAACACCAGACATTTGGCCAGTATACCAAAGTCTTGGGATAAGGGGTACATCAGAGCCATAAACAGACGTCTGCTATAAAAGTGACATCTGCATGTACCCAACCCAGAACAGACTGCGCATACAGTAGTACCCCTGGTATACAAGAGGGAATGAAGCTTTCCAGACCAAAACATACTTCCAGACAAGGAGGTAAATTTATCAGAGGAATGTAGCAGTTGCAGTTTTGCCCTGCTTTGGATGCAAGGAAGGCAAAGGGAGTCCCACACCAGAAAGGATAAACAAATGAAAAAAGGGGTTAGGAAGGGGGACTGAATACTGCAACATGGAAGAGAAGGACATCTAAGGTTATGGTAAGTTCTTACACAACTATTTTATGTCATTCTATTCTCATGTTGCAGCATTCATAACAGTAGGGCGAGTACCAAAGCTTTAGGTAGGAACTTGGCGGGCAGGTTGGGAGGTAGTATTGATGAACTCTAAAATAGACCTAGCTAACCCAGCCCTGGCTCTAGAAACCAAATCTAGTTTGCAATGCTTGGTAAAAGTATGTACAGAAGACCAAGTGGCCACCTCCAAAAATAGAAGTGTAGATAACACCTCAAAAAAAGGCTATAGAAGAAGCAGCTGCCTTAGTGGAGTAAGCTCTCACATTGGAATTTAATTATTTTCCATGAAAGGAACAGCAAAAGGAGATTGCTTTAAATCCAAAATACAATGGTCTGTTTTGACACTGCCTCCCCCCAAGGCCCTGGAGTGAAAGGAAACAAAAAGCTGATTAGACTTTCTAATGGTTTTGGTCTTGTCCAGGTAATACCTTAGCTGTCTATGAACATCCAAGGAATGTAAAGTTTTCTGGGGAGTTTTGAGGTTGAGGGAAGAATACAGGTAGATTAATGGTCTGATTCAAGGAGAGCTCATTAACCACCTTAGGCATGAAAGAAGGGTTGGTCCTGAGGCAGACCCAGTCTCTGTGGAAGAGAAGGTAAACTCAACAAAATAGATCTGAAAAGCATTTTTCAAGCTTGCCCCTGCCTCCTAAAGTCAGAAAAATTGCAGACTACAAATTGCCAAGCACCTTTAGAATACAAATGCATGTACTTTACAGGCCAACAACCACGGAGCAACATGCAGATACCCGTGTCTCCGTACAGTTATCTTACTACAATACAGACATGATTATTGCAACAAGTACCGCATCCTTATATATAACAATGCCACTGTATTGCTGATTAAAATATCTTAAAACCTCAACATTTATTATGCTGGAAACTACCTATGTTGTAATAAGCTGTTGATGCCTAAATGGCCAAGGGTCGTGGCTGAAGAGGGTCAGAGGACCATACCTCTCAACTGTCCAGAATTTCACACATGTAGATTTTAGCCTTATTTTTGGTCTATTCATCATAACATTTGTGATTTTCTAACATATCATACAGGACTGAAGTTACTAAATAATGAATGACCTGTACATGAGTTTCAAACTTCAGTTCATTCAAGAAAATGCATTCTACTGCAAAGCTACTTATTGTAGCAACTTTCCAAGTTGGCAGGAGCAATACTTAAAAGTCCTTTTTTGGGGCTTGTCTTACCATTACTTTTTGGTTTTGTCTAGAATTCCTGTGCTAAGAGGCTGCAATGTAATGTTGTGGAACAGCCCCCATAAAAGATTAACAAAATAAGAGCATCACTACACAACATTTTTTTCATGCATTTTGGATGAGCATGTTTACTGTACATTTCTGTTGACTGGGGAAATGTGCTGCATCTCACATACGTCAGAAAAGAATGATAAAGTTTTGCAGAACTTTGGAAATTATAAAGAAAGCAATATAATCCTAGCTTGGATAGTGTGGTACTATTCAGGCAGCCAGTCAACCAGATGTTGTGTACTGGAGCCCGTCAGAAAAGAATGGAAAAAATTAAAGCCATATACTCTGGAGAGTTTGGTACTTGAGAAAACTGCTGAACAAGTCTGATTACACTGCCATGGCTGTTAATTAGGTTTAGTAAATACTATGCATGTCATCCGTTGATCTATGAATTTCAGCTGTAAAGTAATCCCTAGGTGCTTGGAATGTTTCAAAATGCTGTAGAACACCCACATCTGCTAAAGCATCCCTCCCTTTTCCATCACACTGTATCGTCTCTGTATTGCACTGCTGGGATAAGTCTAATCCTATAACCTAGAAAAACAGTAAACAAAATGTTACTTTCCCCATTACTGACAAGACAAAAATATGAACAGTAATTGTCACTTCTCTGTAGTGTGTGTGTGTGTGTGTGTGTGTGTGTGTGTGTGTGTGTGTGTGTGTGTGTGTGTGTGTGTGTGTGTGTATACACAAGTCATTCCACCCAAGTGTACAAAATACAGCATGACTTTTTTTTTTTTGAAAATTGAGGAAAACCAGAAAGTATGCCTTTAGCATAAACATGCACATCATTACTAAACAGAATTAGACAAGCACGCAAAATATGAACTTTATGTTTTCTTATTTTTATTTAATGATCACTGTATAGCTGAATCCATGTGGGTTTTCTCATGGTACTTCAGTTTCCTCCTTAGGTGATTTTCCCAGTCTTTTGTAGGTTTATATAGAGTGTTGGTGCATTCTGATATAAACTGGCACACTGTCAAGAATAAGCTTCCAAACCTTAGGCCAACTGACTGCCACAAGCAGCTCTGGTGTACCACAGCAAAAAGTGGGTTATTAGAAAAAGGATGGATGGATGGATTATAGATGCATCACTGCTATAATCAAGATCAGTGCAGAAAGACTTTGGGTAGTGTTAGACAGCTGTATTGCTCCACTTAGTGTGCAGACCCCTGTTTAGAGGTTAATCACAACTAGACTACCAACACTGATGTAGCTGTGTCTACACCAGTGATGTCACAGAGGTCTTTCCTACCAAACCCACACTGAGGAGGTCCCCATCCTGGGAGTTGCAGAACTAAAATGTCAGTGCAACTTTCTGCCGCATCTGTTACCAGTTAAATGTGACCCATGGATCTAGTCAGACATCCAGGTATTCTGAACAGAACTTGTTTATTTATGCACATTAGTATGTCTGGGAAATACAGAGGACTGGTGTTCATAGGTACACCCACAGTATGTACTCATCTCCTCTGCTTGCAATCAGTCTTCCATATTCTGCTAGCAAATGACATCCCAGTATGGCCTGCTCTAGCTGTACAGCTTTTCTTACAATCTTCACAGCTCCCTTTTAAGACACAAAGCCCCATCTCCTTCCTTACACATTCTGCCTACTGTTCCGGCTACAGCCTCTATTAACATGCATCTAGTCAGTCTGATTTTCCAGACTCGTTGCCTTTCCTTCAACAGATCCAATCCACATCTTGGTGACAGTCTACCTTATCTTCCAAACTACTTTTCTAACGCAACATGTTGAGACAAAACCACAGGCTGTCTTCATCTGTCTGTTTTAATCATATCATCCTTATCTGCAAATCCCTCCTTGTTGCTTGTAAATATACTACTATACTAGTTTAAAAATCTCCAACTTTATCCTAGGCTATACTGTAACTACAAAACCCCTTTTCAATCCATGTTCTAGTCATTGTAAATACATACTTGGGTTATTTTCTTGGATATATCTTACACACTGACTTGTGTTAAACCTGGGCACTGAACTAAAAGGAAGATCTAATGCATGGAGTGCAAAGGATTACACGCTTTTGTTAAGCACCTTTCTATGGTCAGAAAGGTGCTCATATTTTTGTTAAGCACCCCTATCTGCTGCTAAAATTGGGTTTCATACTAGAAGTGACAGTGTACAGTACCAGTCGGCAAAGAATAGAAGACTATAAAAATGAAGTTATGTTCTTACCATAATGTTCCATTTGTGTTTTCCATCTTCATTCATCTGTGTGTCTCTGTTCCAACCCTCGGAACAGACTGGCCGCTTTATTAGCTGAAGATTCAAAGCTTTAGCTCCTTGCTCCCACCCATAATCCCCCACTCCTAAAGATTACCTCCGATTGAGTTTGCCATAACAGCTATCAATGGTTAACAAATAGACCAACATATCCAGTAGAGAGAAAGGATTAGAACGTCAGGAGCTAAGTAAGGAACTGTGGTTCCTATGAACATAGCCACCAGATCTCTCCAAGTCTTGGATTGGGGGAAGGTTAATGAAGATAAACACAGATGGAACATTATGTTAAGAACATAACTTCTTTACCTGATGATGTCATCTTCACTCATTCATTAACGTGTGGGACAAACTCCAGCTACAATAACCCAAGGCAGCCCTCATGGAAGGATATTGCAAAGTACAGCTGAGCCAAAGGCACTTCTGCTCCAGAAGATGTCCAACTTATAATGCACAATGAAAGTATGAGGGTTTGACCAAGTAGCTGCTGCACAAATGTCCTCAATAGATACCCTTGACCAAAAGGCTTGTGAAGTTGCCATAGACCTTATGGAATGAACCTTAATCTGACCAGGGACTGGAATGCTCCTGGAGGAATAAAACAAAGGAAATGTAGTCTTTCAACCATCTTGCTAGGGTAGTCTTAGTAATGGGTTTACCTTTAATGCCTGAAAAGGATACAGACAACTGATCAGACTTCCTGAAGGGCTTTGTTCTATCTAAATAGAAAACATAACTGCCTATGCACACAGAGCAAATGAAAAGTGCACTCACCCTTGCTCTGAAAATTAGGGAAGAAAACAGAAGATGAGATTGCTATTACTTTCCCTAGCAACTTTAGGCAGAAAGGATGGATTGGTGCGATGGGTCAATATCTTTGTGAAATATCAAGGAAATTTGCAGTAAAGAGAATGAAGTTCAGAGACTTTTGCTGATGTACTAGCCACCGAAACAATGTCTTCCAGGAAAGAAATTTCAAATCTACTGTAGCTGTTGGTTCAAAAGGGAGGCAGATTAAAGCTTGTAAAATTATAGGAAAGCTCCAAGGAGGGGTAGGCTATTTTACAAGGTTAAAAGCAAAAAGGTGCCCCTAAGAAAAGCTTTACAGAGTTTCAATGAAACCAAAGAAGAATCTTGTCCAAAATGGAAATTGGATATAGCTGCTAGCTGCACAAACTGTGGAGTAACTCGCTCCAGTACTGAAAAGAAAGCTAATAAATCTAAAACTACCGAGAGAGGGGCCATGAAAGGATCCATTTGTTTGTTGCACCCATATGGAGAATCTTTTCCATCTTAGAAATTTTCCTGGCTGAAGATTTATGGGAGAGATCAATACTTTCTAAACAGAGGAAGAGAGCATTGGGTGTCTTAGCCATCATTGGAATTGGAGAACCATGTGGTTAGTTTCAGACTTTCCATCACCAAAAGGCAAATCAGATGAGGCCAAAGAAAGGGGAACCAACTTTGTCGAGGCCAGAAGAAAGCAGATGATCATCATTCTCTTCAACTTGAGAGCCTTCTGTAAATTTCTGGGATTAAGGGCAGCAGGGAAAAGACAGCATCCCTGGTGGACTGTCCCTGAAGAGGGATCATGGCAAAGTACCTGCTATATTTGTTGTTGAGAGGTGAAGCAAAAAGATCAAAGCAAGGTTGACCTCATGCTGGAAAGTGAGTCTGCCATGGATTGATTTAGGGACCACTCATGAGGCATCAGTAAAATTCAGCTGAGCCTGTCTGCCAAGATGTTGGATTCTCCTGGAATGTGCACTGCCACCAGAAAGTGGTTGGAAGAGATCACCCATTGCCACATTTTGTTTCTCGACATGGGGGGGGGGGGGGGGGTAAGATCTGGTCCTTGCCGGTTTATGTGCCAGACCACTAATACTGTCTGTCTGAATAGCAATAGTTCCTCGAGGAAGAGAACTGTGTCGTTTTTGCAACACTAGAAGAACTGCTCATCTCTAGTACAACTGGCCACCTGGGGCATCCACATGCCTTGTATTGTTTGACCCAGATAATGTCCCCCCCCACCCCATCTGGGAGGCGTCCATGGTCAACAAGGCATTTGGGGGAAGAACAACAAAATGATGACCGCAAGTAACGTCTGTAGAATGAAGCCACCAAAGAAGAGATTTTTTGCAAATCTGGGAAAGCTTAGAGGGTTCCTGTGCAGTGATAACTGGACTTCTGAAGTCCCCAGTAGGATTCTCATATGAAAGCATGCTGTGGTCAGAGTTATTACGGCCACCATGGAACACAGTACTGAGAAAGTACAGTTGTGTACACTTACCATAAATGTAGATGTTAGAGTGTCTTCACTGTTGCAGTCATCACTGTAGGGTTCTTCCTGCCGGCAGGCAGCCCTCGGTCGGCCAGAATCCCAAAGCCTGGGTCCGGCGTCGTCTGTGTACTCACCCTCCCTGATGTCAGAGCGCCAGGGGTACAAAGCTCCCAGCAGACGCCATGTTCTCCAGTTTTTCTTGCCCCAGATGTCAGGTGCCCAAACGTGAAGGCTAAAAGTAAAACAAAAATGTAACATACAACAAACCCCATACCCTGTAGCAAATACACCTCAGAAGAAGGGTGAAGTAGGGAATCGTACCAATAAAAGTATAAGAGGGGACAAGAGGGTGGGTAACCCAGACTGCAACAGTGAAGACACTCCAACATCTACATTTATGGTAAGTGTACACAACTGTACTATGTTCATCGTGTTTCACTGTTGCAGTCATCACTGTAGGGTCGAATCCCAAAGCTGAGATAAAGGGTGGTGGTTATTGAGTAGAAGGGGCGGCTAGAAGGCCTTGCAAGACTGTAGAAGCAAAGCCTGCCCTAGACTTAGAATAAAGAGGGAGATTATAGTGCTTAGAGAAAGTATGCACTGAACTCCAAGTTGCAGCTTCCAAAATATCTTTGGTAGGTACTCCCCTGAGAAAGGCAGCTGAAGTAGCAGCAGCTCTGGTAGAGTGAGTCCTAATTTTTCCTGGGATTTGCTTTCCATGATGAGAGTAACAAAATCTGATTCCATGAGCAATCCATTTAGAAATGGTCTGTTTTGAAATAGCTTTGCCTTGGGAATTTGCTGCATAAGAAACAACAGTTCTGTTTTCCTGATATTCTTGGTTCTGTCCAGGTAAAAGCGAAGCTGCCTGTGCACATCCAAAGAATGCAAGATCCTCTCCCCCTTATTTTGTGGATTAGGGAAAAAAGTTGGCAGGCGAATAGTTTGGTTTAAAGCCACTTTAGAAACCACTTTAGGCATGAAAGTAGGGTTAGTTCTCAAAGAAACCCTGTCTTGATGAAAAATAATGTAAGGTTCCACAGCCATGAGCGCTTGTAACTCCGAGACTCTCCTGGCTGAAGTTAAAGCCAGTAGGATAACAGTCTTCCATGATAAATACTTTATCAGATGTGGCAGCAGGCTCAAAAGGAGGCAGAGTAAGTTTTTCCAGGACATAATTGAGGTCCCAGGCAGGAATGGGTGGTGTCCTAGGGGGCCTTAAATTCTTTGCTCTTCAGATATTGTTTCAGAAGTGGATGTGAAAAAATTGGAGGGTCTGTATTATAATGTGCAGAGATAGCAGAGGCATGTATTTTTATGGAGGAAAAAGATAAACCCTTATGCAACATATCTGTTAGGTAATGTAGAATCAATGGCATATTTGGAATGTGAGGATCTGATTCCTGAGCATGCATCCAGGTGCAAAATCTCTTCCATTTACCTTCATAACATTTCCTAGTGCTAGGTCTTCTGGCTTCTAAGATAACATCCATGACCTGTTTGGAAATGGTAGGATTAATCAGAGGCCCTGAATACGCCAGGCTGCCAGGCTGAGAGTTTTGATATGAGAGTGCAGGACCTGGCCCTGATGTTGAGACAAAAGATATGGAATCTGAGGTAGAATCCAAGGAGGTTCCTGGGATAGATTTATCAGTGTTGAGTACCAAAATTGTCGAGGCCAATTTGGGGCTGGTAAGATCAGCTTTGGTTTGTCCTGTTTTATTTTTAATAACACCCTTGGTAGAAGAGGTAATGGTGGAAAGGCATACCCAGAGAGGTTCCTCCAACTGAATGAGAGAGCATCCACTTTCCATGCTAGCTTGTGATATGTCCTTGTGCAAAAGGTCTGTAACTGTTAGTTGTGGGGAGATGCAAATAGATCTATGTCCGGGCAGCCCCAGGCTTCTGTAATCATCTTGAATATTTGGGTGTCTAGCATCCACTCATGTGGGTCTGACAGGTTCCTGCTCAGGCCATCTGCCAGAGTGTTTTGTTTCCCTAGCAGGAATTGAGCTTGTAGGTCCACTTTGCAAGCTAGTGCTGTGTTCCATAGAGTCATGGCTAGTCTGCAAAGGGGGTAGGAGTGTGAACTCCCTTGCTTATGTACCACATTACTGTGGTGTTGTCTGTCCATATCGGTAGCTGCTCTGGCTGTAAACGATCCCTGAAAGCCAAGAGGGCATTCTACACAGCTAACATTTCTTTTAAATTGATATGTAGATGCTTCGGATCCCCTGTCCAAAAACCTTGCAGGCCTTTCCCCTGCAAGTGGGCTCCCCATGCATAATCCGAGGCGTCCGTGGTTATCACTTGGTAGGCTGGAGGTAGACTGAAGGCTTTCCCTTTGTTTTGAAGACACGCCATGGCCCACCAATGGAATTCCTTTTGCAGACAAGGCAAGACAGCAACCACTTTTTCCAGACTGTGACAATGCTGGGACCATACGCTTTTTATGTACCATTGTATCTTCCTCATATGCAGTCTTGCATATGGTATGAGTAGGATGCAGGAAGCCATGTAACCCAAAGCCTGCAGGAATTTTCTTGCAGTTAGTTGAGACATCAACGCTAGGCTTTTGAAAGTTGAAGCCAGCTGTAGTTGTTTTTCTGATGTCAGGAATGCCATCTGGGTTGTTGTGTTTAAAAGAGCACCCAGGAAAGTTATCTGTTGAGTGGGTGTCAAATTTGACTTTTTTACGTTCACAGTGAATCCCCAGGTACTTGAGTAGATTCTGAACAAATTCCAGGTGCTGGAGTAAAATGTCCTTGCTGTCTGCTTGAATAAGGCAGTCGTCCAGATAAGGGTAAATTTGAATTCCCTTGAGTCTGCAGTAAGCTACTATACTGGTGCCAGGCACTTGGTAAAGACCCTGGGCGCAGTAGACAAGCCAAAGGGCAGCGCAGAGAATTGGTAATGTTTTGAGCCTGCCTTGAACCTGAGGTATCTTCTGCACTCCTGTCCGATTGGATTTAAAGGAGGCTTACCTACACATTCCTATGTCACCATCCATGCATTTTTGCTCAACATTGGCAGGAGCTGCTGCAGGGTAAGCATCTTGAACTTTGGCATATCCAGTAAAGTATTTAAAACTGACAGATCCAGGATGGGTCTCAAAGTATTTTGCTTTCTGGGAACTAGAAAGAGTCTTGAATAAAAGCCTTGCCCAGTCTCTGAATTTGGAACCAGTTCTATGGCCCTCATAGCCATGAGGGACCTCACCTGTTTTAATGCCTCTGCCCATTGAGTTTTTGGTAGGTCTGGCCATCCGTTTGGTTTTGGTAAGGTGTGAAAGTGGAATTTGTAACCTCTTAAAACTACATCCAGAACCCACTTGTCTTGGGTTATGCAAGTCCAATTTTTGTGAAAAAGATAGTTTTCCTCCCAGAGGAGCTTCCAGGAGAGAGGCTCCTGGAGCCATGCAGGGGGAGTCATTGAGCCTGTTTCCTGTAAGGTTGAGACCTATCTTCTCCACCCCTGGGGGTGGAAGCACTCCACTGTCTAGGTATATAAGAGGTCTGTGCTTGGGCCCTCCCCTCTGGGGTGCCTATATCTACCCCTCTGAGGCCTGTCCGAGCTGGGAAAGGACCAATTTTTAGCTGGCCAATTTCTGCTAAATCTAGGAGGCTGAACTTGTAAGAAATCCTTAACCGTTTGCATGGATTTTGCCTTATCCTCCATTTTCTTTATAACCTCTTCAGCCATAGACCCAAACAAAACATTATTTTGAACAGGAGCATCCAGTAACTTTGCTTTCACTTGAAGCAAATTTTGTTCCTTTAACCAAGCTTGCCTTCTAATGACCGTGCCAGTGGCAGCCGCCCTGCAGGAGGCCTCCAAAGCATCAAAACCACAGTGTAAGGTATGTTTTCCCACCTGCTCAATAGCATGCATCAAATCATGTAATTCTTTATTGTCTGCACATGCAGAAATGGTACTCATTTTTTGTTTCATAACAGACAAAAGGTATTGCTGATATTTCAACATATGAAATTGACAATTTAAAGCCCTAATAGATAAAGTAGCAGAAGTGTACACTTTTTTGCCCCATCTCTCCAAAGCTCTAGAATCCTTATCTGACGGAATAGGGTTCTTAGCAGTGGCGGCCTTAATACCCTTAGGACCCTGAGAAATGGTTTCTGGATCAGCAGTAGGATTTTTATAAAGAAACTGGTGGGAGTCAGGGACTCTAATATCTATCAGGCTTAGCAGGGCCGGAGGAAAGGAGTCAGGAGTTAAATTAGACTCAGAAAAGACATCATCCACAATATCCAAAATAGGAGTAGCCAGGGGTCTGTGTTGGGGAAGAAGGAAATCCCTAAGCCTTCTCTTAGATTCAGAGTACTTCTGCCCTTCCCAGTGAAAATGTTCCCTCATGTCATTTAAAGTTTCCCCAAAAGAATAATCCTCAGGAGGAGAAGCTGAAGGAATGGATTTCCTCAGCATCAGAATCCTCATAAGGAGGGAAAGTATAATCCTGTTCAGAGGAAGACACTGAAGAGATAGATGCCTGATTAGAGGATTCATAATCCAATTCTTGTCTTGGTCTTTTGTCAGGAGGGGGATGTGAACCCCTAATCATAGTTAACAAGTCCTCCTCCATTTTAAGCATTTGTTTTTGAGATTTAGGTCCCGGATCAGAGGAGGCCTGGGCTTGAGTCTTTGTTTTAGGAGTCTTTGCCTTTGTCTTTGCCTGAAGCTGTGTAGGCCTGAAAACCCCCTCGGAAGCCGGTACCTGCACAGCGACTCCGGACCCATCCGAGGGAGCATTATCCGAATGCACCTGGAGTATTCGAAGGCCTAGTTGGCTCCTCGTGGGAGTCCGTTTCGGCAAGCGGTTCTGTAATGGCCGACAGGGGCTGCGAAAGCGCCTCACTGACTACGGCTGAACCAGCAGCTGGCTCTGATTGCAAACTGTCATCTGATTTGGACCTCGGAGGCCTATCCTTATCCTTGCGCCTTTTATGAATTCCAGTAGTCGGAAGCGTGTCAGACGACATGTTATAATTAAATCGCCTCCCAAAGTAATGAAAGGCAAAATCGTATCTCCGTTTAATAGTACGTTGATTAAATCTAGCACAAAACCGACAACTAGCTACATCGTGGTCAGGGCCTAGACAAGGAATACAGTAAGAGTGAATATCCTTATGAGGTATTTGCTTCCCACATGAAATACAATTATTAACTTTTTCTGACATCAGTCTGGAGCAAGAAAAAAAGTTTCCCCAACTGGGTACTTAGCTTTGAAAAGAATGTCTTCGGTATGAAGCACCAAAAATAACAAGAGTCAGCCGACCGGCACTTGCGAACTGCTTCCACCACGCGGCAAGAAAGACTGGAGAACATGGCGTCGGCTGGGAGCTTTGTACCCCCTGGCGCTCTGACTTCAGGGAGGGTGAGTACACAGCCGACGCCGGACCCAGACTTTGGGATTCTGGCCGACCGACGGCTGCATGCCGGCAGGAAGAACCCTACAGTGATGACTGCAACAGTGAAACACGATGAACATCTAAACTGACTGGAGGTTTCGTAATAGCCATGACTTGTTTAATGTGAAATTGTAAGCCTGATATTCTGTCCGTTATCAAATAAGCACGTCAAATTCTTGTCTCAAGCCGGGCTCATATGAAAACTATCACTTGAATTGGTTTTAACTGTGAAGGCTGATCATTATTCCAAGAGCTGGAGCCAAGTGGAGGAGATGACCCTTGGCCTGTAATGATAGATGCCTGGGTGGAGTGGTTTGGAGACAGTCATCCAGACAGGGGAAGATCTGACATCCTTGCAGCCTAAGATGGGCTGCTACCACTGCCAAACATTTCTGAACACCCTGGGGACAGTGGTGAGACCAAATGGGAGTGAGCTGAACTGGTAATGACTGGCTCTCAAGCCTGAAATGAAAGTACCGTCTGGAGTGCGTATCTATTTTGAAGTGATAGTATGCATCCTTCAGGTCTATCCAAACGTTGATCCTCAAACAGAGGTAGAATGGACTGAACCGTGACTATCCTGAATTGCATTATGTATTTTTTCAGAGAAGTCAGTTCCAGAATTGTTCTTGGGTCCCCAGTCTTTTTGGGTACCAAAAAGAACCTGGAATAATCATCCAATCCAGCTTGATCAGGAGGGACGTCCAGGACGACTCTTTTGCAGCAATTTTGCTATTTCTACATCCTCCCTCTGATTAGGTGAAACATTGGGGAGGTAATTTTTTGGATTCAGTTTCTCTAAAAATGGAATGGCGTATCCTCTGGATATGATCCTTAGCACCCATCAGTGATTTGTGATGGCTTCCCAAGCTGCGAGGTGTAAGGAAAGCATCACCCCCCCCCCACTACCTCTAGAGAAGGGCAGTCAGGTAATCACTCAGTAGCACTGGAAGGGTATTGTCTGAGTGGGTATCCTGAACACCCTTGGTGTTGCTGGCCCCCCTCTGCCACGTGGGCGGCATCTACAATTCTGGTCATATCCCCCTCTGCCTTTGGGGAAAAATCTGCCAGAGTCGCCTGATGGGAAGCTTGAGATTTCTTGAACTACATCTTTTTACTTACACACTGATTCTTGCAGTTGGACCTTTGTAGAGTAGAAAAGCAGATTCCAATGGCAGAAAGCATTGTCCCATCTTTCTCACTATAGGAGTGTCTCTAGAACCATGGGTCCAAAGAAGGGTGATCCATCAAAGGATGCACGGATAAAAGATGCCTTAAAAGGGCTCAGCAAAGTCACACAGCCTTATCCAGGCATGATGCCTTATGGGACTGACAGAACTGACCCCCCTTTAGGTACCCTCTGCCGTATGGGATACGAGCCTCATGGATGCATTAGACAGTGATTGAAGGGTGGCCAATCTGGAGGAAAAGGTTTTCTGTTCCTCGGTAGACATGTACCCTTGAGCCAAGCTACAGGGTTTGACCATGTCCCGCTGCAGTCTCTTAAAATGGGATAAACAGTTTAACACCCTCAAAGTAAATGGGGAAGAAGCGTAAACCCTTTCCAAATCAGTCCAAAGCCCAAGATTCTCTATGGGGGGGGGGGATGGAGGAAAGGAGCAGCTTTCTTGGGCTAGCTCCTTTTTGGCAACAACCATGGCATCTACGGGGATACCCTTGGTCCACAAGAGGTCTTATCCGGGGTGACAAGATTTTATCTGCACATTTTGATATTGGCTCTACCGTAGCTGGTTCCCTCCATGCCATAGTAGACACAGACTTAATGAGTGGGTCACCAGTGGTGACACTCTTAATGAAGATGGGCTGGACCCAGAAACCTACAACAGCACCCCTTTGTCTGAAGGATTTTAGGCAGACCCACCACCTCTGATGAAGAATTTCTAAAAAGTCTCTAAAGGACATTTCTTCTAGTGGCAATCTTGGGGATCCTTCACCTTCCTTAAAGTCTGTATCACTGGCAATGGATTCCTCAGGGGAATCAATGTGCCTCCTCTTGCATAGCCTCATCTGAGAAACATCCTCGGTGGGGTGTACTAAGGAGGTGTCAGAACAGCCTCTGGGTTCCACAGACGGAAATGTATGGAGACTTTTTGGGGCCGACTGTCAAGTTATACTAGAGGCCTCAGGCACTGATCCAGGAGTATGGCTAGGTTCCAAAGACATGAGATCCAAGGGTCTCCTAGAATGGGAGGGGCCCTCTCAGCCATTTCAAAAGCTGAAGGACTCAAGACCTCTAGGTAGTGTTCCCTCCATTGCCGAAACTACCAGTGTGGACACCTCCCAAATCCTCCAAGCCTCCCGCTCTAAAGGGGGAGTCAGAGCAGTCTTATCGAATGCCGAAGCTCCAAGGGGAAGAAAACGTTCTGAAAACTTCAGAGTGGAAGTCAAACCCCCTAGAACCAACAGAGGGTACGGCTCCAAGATGCACCTTGTCCTGAAACAGTCTGAGCAGTGTGCGTCACGGAAATGGGGCTGATCGTTATCTCCTCTTCATCCCCAACCAACACCTTGGCACCCAGGAGTAACGGGACCAAAGACTCCAAAACAGAGGCCTGGATTGGAGAAGGAGCCATAAGGCAAAAAGGGGAGAACCTCACGGACCCAGAAAGGGATGGAGCAGACACAACACCCATCTGGATCTGTGCCTCGAGAAACTGCCTCATTAGTTTACACACGTCTTTCTCAGAGATGCGTCTATAAGACCTGGAGGATGTGGAAGGAGGCCTGGAAGATTTGCTTGAACAGGATTTCCAAGTGGGGGCAGTATGCCACCCAAGCCAAGCAAGAAGTCAAAGCAAGATGGGGGGGCTCTGATCCAAACCACTCGGCTCCAAAGAAGCAGACAGGGCAATGGGGCAGAAGACAGAGCTGAATAAGTCAAGGACCTTGGCACCTTTACCGGCAGCTCCAAACAGAATCTCGCAGGGAGACTCTCCTGGGCCTCTTTAGAAGATTGGGGGGGGGGGCCCTGACATTTAAAGAACAAGCAAAGGAAGGAGGGAGCAAACTTTTTAAAATAAGCTTGCTCCTCCTCTCTGCCAGAGCCCTGGGAAGAAAACTTTAACAAATGTCACAGCTGCTGTCCAAATGAGAAGGCCCCAGGCAGTAAACGCACTCCCTGTGGGCAGACAATGAGATCTTGTGCCCACAAGAAGTGTATTTCTTGAAACCTAATGGCTTCCTGTGATCGGCCATGAACAGGGAGGAAGAAGAGAGAAAAGGAAAAGCTATGGTGGGGTGAAACCTGAGTAAGAGGGAAAAAAATATTCTAAACCTTTTATTTAAGCTACAAGAAAAGGAGGGACTAAGAAGGCGAACCGCCACTAAACCTGCTCAGGAGCACTGGAACCTCGCTGTTATTCCAATAAGCAGCAAATGAGATCTGAGGTAATCTGGAGGAGTGGGGAATTATGGGTAGGAGGGAGGCACTCAAGCTTGTAATTTTTAGCTAGTAAAGCGGCCAGTCAGTTCCAAGGGTCAGAACAGAGACCCATGGGTTAATGAATGAATGGCGACATTAGATACAGATTTAAAATGGATTTGATGATTTGCGGCATAATAGTGTGTCCAACTTTTACAGAACTTCATTCTTCAAAAGGACTCCATTTCTGCCTGCTATCTGCTTGACAGAATTTGCATTCCTTTTTTTTTTTTTTTTTTGTAACTATTAGTACATTGCCTGGCATTACATTATAGGGTCGCGCTGATCATAGCTCTCTTGGTATCCATGTCTTAAACTGTTATGACTGTAGGCCCTGTAATAATCTTCTATGTCACATCCACAACAGAACCCTGATCTAAGCCTAACATACCACCTTCATTGTTTGCATCATAAAAAATATAAATTTTTTTTATAAAAGGCATTTTTTCACAGTGGAATCTCCACGGTCATCTGGAGCATTTCAGCAGACTAAAAGGAAAACTCTACCCAGAAACTCACAGTATGAATCAAGTTTCCATCATATCTTGTTAGTGTGTTATACTAAAGCATCAGAATCCCTTCTTATGGTTATTCCAAAATAGCTCTGATGGACACTGCCATATATTGACAATTTTGTTAGCTTTGTTCCTACAATAACTTTGTTTCCCATAAAAACGGCAGCTTAAAATGATGTACATGCTTTGCTCTTGCATTTAACTAGAGTAACAATGGGTCAAGTAACTTCATACTTCTGGTGAAAAAAGGTTACCAGAAAATGATTCTGATCTGTGCTAAACATCAGCTGCTAAAATAGTTAGTGGTATATCCAAAGTCTTTTTCCATACAAAGCAAGTTAAATGACAGGGATTAAGTATTCAAAGCTGTAGTTTACTTCTTAGAGGGAGAGGTCTTTCACGAGATCATTATTTCTTAAGTCACTAAACAACTATCCAACACAGACTCAAACTTCTTAGCAATGCTCCAAAACATTGGGGAATTAACACCTCAATGATTTATCCATTGTCTAAACTTTCAGACAACCACCATAGTTTCAGTTTCTTCCATTTCCTTTACTTGGGCAGGCTCAAGCGGAGTGGCCCATCAATGACTAAAAATGAACACAGATAGGGCTCAAGGCTCAACATGCTCTCACCGGTTTAACATACAAGTTATTGACTTGCAAGAAAATGAAAAAGTCTCATCAATATAGTTTGCTGCTTTAGTACAGTTAGGGTTGACTCGCAGAAGATACGACTTGGCACGCCACCAATTTGCTCACGAAGTGTGCATTCCACTGCTCGCCGAGCACTCTGCATATACAAGGCCATCTAAGTGCCTAAAGGAAGCTTAACTGGTAATTCCCATACATCTATATACTTACAAATGGAAGTAAACACAAGACGATGACAAAACTTGAGAACTGCCTGTCAGAATTACACCACCATAACCGATGTCAAAAAAAATTTAGGCTGCATTTTGGCAAACAGCACCTGAGATAGCCAAGCTTATTTTCTATGCATGTACTAGTTAGTATAAACGAAAAACATGCCTACAATTACATGCATTGAGAATAAAATACATACTAAATTAACAAAAAGTAAAACTGCAAACTGAACAGTATGTTTAGAAGACACTCTAGCAACAGAACCAAGAGCACAGTTTTGACTAGTTTTCTAGTCAGGAGTCTAGTAATTTCATCACTAAAGTTCAAAACAGCAACTACACTTGCCAAGGCTGAGTATAACACTGCATCTAGAGACAGATGTTATAACAAGGTAGGCGGTTTCACGCAGACAGCCCCAATTATGAGACAGTGCACATCCCTTACATGGAAAGAATAAGTGGGTCTGTTCAGTACAATTGCTCCAGCTTTCTTAGATAGACTGCATATTACAAGAAAAAAAAATTTTTATGGACCAACAGTCCATCATAAAAAAAAGTCTGTTATAATGTGAAAGAACACTTAAGTACTCAAACATGGTACAAATGACATAGGACCTGTACACCGTAAATTATACCATAGTCTTAAACAATTCCAAAATAATACAAGTGAGAAGCAAAGTTCCATATTCACAGACACAGCTGTTTACAAGGTTTGTCCAACTGAGTTTAGTCAAAAAAAAAAAAAAAACTTTTCAGAGGATGTGCGAGTTCAAAAGCCAACACTACAAACATTTTTTAAACAGATATTCAGTAGCTGAACAGACATTAAAAAGTATACATTAACAATTACACACACTGCTAATTAGATTACACTTGTATTACAAAGGTAACTATTACAGTATAAAACATACTTATGCATTTGGAATATGAACACAGCCATCTGAAGAGGAATATTAATGGATTTGTCCAATAAGATGTGATTAGTGCTTAGACATTCAAAGAAATGGAGGTTGGGAAGGAATTTTGTAGGGCAGAAAATGTTAGTGAAATATGAAGCAAGTTCATAGACAATTCTATTGGCTCTCATAAGATTTACATTAGAAATACTGAGGTGAGGGGTCAGCAGTGTCACAAGTTATGTATATGGCTCAGAGTTGCTAGCAAACCTATTCAAGTAATGCTGAAGATGGGTAGTGGGGCACAGAATTCCGAGTGACAAAAAATGATTTGATAAGGTAAGCTAAATATTACAGTGGCATTTGTCCTGGAGACGTACAGAAGAGATGCATTAATTTGAAAGGTGATGTTTTATTGCGTTTTAAACGAGCTTACATTCTGAATAGATTTCAGTGGTAGTGGGATGAGGTTCCATAGTTTAGCTACACTATTTGAATGGAGATACTCACAAGCAGTATTAAATGATATGGGTATGGTGTTTTCTCTAGTACGTAAAATTCTGTTGGGGTGTAGTAGTGTATGAAGTTGTTAGGGGGCAAGCAATTTTCTCGCTTAGAGAATTCTGTGCACTGTAGTTACCCGAGAAAGAGGTAGGTGATGTAGCAATTCTGACCAGTTTAATTCTCTGTGCGGTATGTAGTGGTATGTTCTACTGTTACAGTTTACTGCAAATGTGACTATTATTAGCATTGCTCAAACGTGGACGGTAGTAAGATGAAGTTTAGTGAAGACTGGGGCAGCATAGCATAGATGTGGCAGCAAGAAAGCAGAGGCTAAATGTCTTCTGGCTCTTTTTCACAACTGGCCATCAGATCTTGGCAGTAAAGGGCGAGTGTGGTTATCTGTTTTGTATCTTCTATTTTGTTTTTCATTTTCAAACAAGTATTGATTTTTTAATAAGTTACATAACTTTACTATTTAAGTCTCAATGGAACTAGTCTACAGTTTGTGGTTCTTTCCTGATTTCAAGGAGTCTAGGTTAACAACCATCTCATCCTATTTAATGTTTTTCCTTGTATGTGGGAGATGCATTATCCAGGAAGGGTGGAAAACTTCTGCAACTTACAAGGCTTTTATGTAGATAAATACATACACATACTTAAACTACACACACAATTGCAGGGGATACATACAATCAGTACAATATAAAACCACTAGCAGGCTTGAATGTAGTACATCATTTTTTTTCTTTACTGCATCCTCTCTGCCTCAATGCTTGTTGACCAGTGTTTCCTGAGCCCAACTATTCCCCTAGTAAAAAGCCATACCTCTCGACCTCTTGGAGCAAGAAATCTGGACAAAGCCACAAATAATGGAGGGGACAAAGGTCCAGAAATAGGGGCACTTAAAATATTGCTCTTACAAACTTAGAAAGTTGATAGAACAGGTTTTACATTAGCATGAATTTTCTGAAAGGTATGAAGTCGAACTCAAATGCCTGCCATTATTTTGGCTTCAGTCCTCAATGATTTGCCAAAAAATACAATTTTATGAGAAGCTGACCACAAATATGAAGCAAAACTCTGGACGGTTATAAGGTATGGTTAGAGCCAACCAGAAGGGGCAGGCACCCAGCCAGCCACAGAAGTGTTCTGCACCCTTGCTGGTATCTGAAGGATTGATTAGGGTCATAATCCTACCCCTTGTGGCTGACATTAGCATGTCATCACACACACCTCTCGCTTGCATGCATTTTCATTAAATGCTCCTAGTTGGCAGAAAGTGAGCGCTAGCCATTGGCTAAGCAAGAATTAGAAATAAGCTTAGCTGATTAATTGCACACGAGCCTGGTTCTGTGCCTACGCTGGACCCACAGTTCTGTATTCCACAAGTTTTTGTAAGTAGAATTCGCTGTTTCAGAAAACTTCTTTTCGAGGACCATCAACACCATTTTAGAATCACCAAGCCAGAGACCCTAGTTTTGGACATTCTGATAGTCTGCAAGCCTCCATTCTACGGTGGTGATAGTCTAGATAAAACCACAGCTCATTTCTCCCAAGAGGAGCAAAAAAGTTAGCACCAGCCATCTCACGCCTACCCCTACTTGGTCCTTCCAGCACATGAACCACTAGCTGAACTCGAATGGTCATGGACAGATATTTTTAACCCTCTAAATCAGTTAGGACAAGGCTATAATACAGTTCTGCAATCTGGTTACCAAAGTTTCTTACCATGAACTTAAATTGTACATATCAAGAGTCAACTTCACATTCTAGTATGTTGGGAATATCAGAGACAAATTTTTTATTCTCTATATGAAAGAAATCTGGAGCCAAAGTAGCACATTAGTTATGCTTTCATCCTCTCAATCCTATGGCCTGGGTTCAGTTCTGACCTTGGGCCTCCATCTGTGTGGAGTCTCAACTTCTCCCAGTGTCTGTACCATGGTTTCTCCCAAATGACCTCGGGGACATGACAATTGAAAAAGTACAGTTTTGTACCTACCATAAATGTAGATGTCCGATAGGTATGCATCTGCAGTCATAACATATGGGTTGTCCTGCCTCAGGCAGCCCTTCGGTCGGCCGGATTCCAAAGTCTGGGTCTGGCCTCGGCTGATGTCGCACTTCACCCGACGTCATAGCTCCTGGGGTATAAAGGCATCAGCCGATGGCATTTTCCTCAGTGTTTCCAGATGCCAAGTGCCCTCTAGGAAGGCTAAATTTGTATAAAAGTAGAAAATTCCAAACAGTAGAAATCAAAAAGTATATATACATATATACATACAAAGAAATACACCATAATAGATTCCCCCAGCTAGCAAAGAGAGGGGTAAGTACCCTAGGAATACCACAGAGGGGAAGGAGGGTGGGTAATCCTGACTGCAGATGCATACCTATCGGACATCTACATTTATGGTAGGTACAAAACTGTACTATGTCCTTCAAGGATGCATCTGCACTCATAACATATGGGTAGAATACCATAGCCAAACTGGGGGAGGAGGCACTAAGATAATGATGGTGTAGTTAAGATCCCTTGTAAAACTGCAGTTGCAAAACCTGCTCGGGATCTAGAGTATAAAGGAAGATTGTAATGCTTGGCAAATGTATGCACGGAGCTCCAAGTAGCAGCTTCTAAAATGTCTTTGGTAGCCACTCCTCGTAGGAAAGCTGTAGTGGTGGCTGTATCTCTTGTGGAGTGAGGCCTGATATTTTCAGGAGTTGTCTTTCCATGAAATGAGTAGCAGAATCGAATGCAATTTCCTATCCATTTTGAGATTGTCTGTTTTGAAATTGCTTTTCCTTGCACTCCTGTTGCATATGCTACCAGTAGCTGGTCAGTTTTTCTGCTGGTCTTAGTTTTGTCCAGGTAGTAGCGCAGTTGTCTGTGTACATCCAAGGTGTGTAGTAGTTTTTCCCCCCTGTTCTGTGGGTTAGGGAAGAATGTAGGCAAATGAATAGCTTGGTTCAAGGATACCCTGGATACCACCTTTGGCATGAAAGTAGGATTGGTTCTCAGAGACGCTCTATCCTGGTGAAAGATAAGGAAAGGCTGCACTGCCATTAATGCCTGTAACTCGGATACCCTTCTTGCTGAAGTGATTGCTAGCAGGAAGGCAGTTTTCCAAGATAAGAACTGTAAGTCTGCTGTTGCTGCTGGTTCAAAAGGGGGAAGTGTTAATTTTTCTAGCACAAAATTGAGATCCCATACAGGCAGAGGTGGTTTCCTTGGAGGTTTTGCATTTTTGATCCCTCTCAAAAATTGTCTGAGGAGAGGATGAGAGAAGACAGGAGGGATCCATGTTGTACTCTGCTGAAATTGCTGATGCGTGAATCTTAATGGAAGAATAGGACAGGCCATTGTGGAACAGTTCTGCTAGGTATTCTAGGATGTGTGCTAGGTTTGCCAGTGTGACATTTGTTCCCTTTTCTGCACTCCAAATGAGGAATCTCTTCCATTTGGCTGAATATGTTTTCCTTGTGGAAGGTCTGCGAGCCTCCAGGATAATGTCCTTGACCCTCTGAGATAAAATAGGTTGGTTTTGCTTTATGCAATTTTCCAAGCAGTTAGCTGCAGCGTTTTTAAGTTTGGATGTAGGGTCTTGTAGTTCTGCGTTAGAAGTAAAGGCCATAGAGGTAGAGGCCATGAGTTCGTCCGAGACATGCTTCTCAGTAGCGGGTACCAATGCTGCCTTGGCCAGTCTGGAGCTATCAGAATTACCTTTGGCTGTTCCTCTCTGATCTTCAGTAGAACTTTGCACATCAATGGGAGAGGTGGAAAGGCATAAACTGTCAGTGCCTTCCAGCTGAAAGAAAGGGAGTCCACCCTCCAGGCTTGTGGGTGGTATACTCGAGCAGAATTTCTTCAGTTGGTGGTTGAGTGGGAAGGCGAACAGGTATATCTCTGGCATTCCCCATTTCTTTGTTATGGTTTTGAAGATGTCTGGATGCAGCATCCATTCGTGAGCATCCGTGGTAGTTCTGCTTAAGCTGTCTGCTAGTGAATTCTCTTTTCCTGGTACGAATCTGGCCTGCAGTTGAATGTTGAGATTCAGGCCTAAGTTCCACAGGTCCATTGCCATGCGGCATAGAGGGTATGAATGTGTGCCTCCCTGTTTGTTGATGTACCACATGACTGTGGTATTGTCAGTCCTTAGCAGGTGTCCTTGCTGGAGGAATGATTTGAATGCCTCGATTGCATGCTTCACTGCCAGCATCTCCTTTAGATTTATGTGTAGATTCAGCTGGTCTTGGGACCATAGGCCTTGGATACACTTGTCTTCCATGTGTGCCCCCCAGCCTAGGTCTGAGGCGTCCGTGGTGATGGTCTGTCTTGGAAGTGGTTTGTGGAAAGGCAATCCTCTGTTGGTCTGGCAGGCCTGAGCCCACCACAGGAATTCTTTTTTCAGGCATGGAATGATTGGTATCAGGGTTTCTAGACTGTGTCTGTGTTGAGACCATACATTCCTTAGGTACCATTGTAATTTTCTCATATGCAGCCTGGCATGTGGGATCAAGATTATGCAGGATGCCATGTAACCCAGGGCCTGCAGGACTTTCCATGCAGTAAGCTGAGTTTGTCTTGTTAATGCCATGAAGTAGACTGGTAGTTGCTTTTGTTTTTCTTCTGTGAGAAAAGCCATCTGAGTTATTGTGTCCAGTTCTGTACCCAAAAATGTTATCCTTTGGGATGGCACTAGTCTTGACTTTTGTATGTTGACTGTCTATCCCAAGGCTTGCAGCAGTTGTATGACATAGGCCAAATCCTTTATTATTTTTGTCTTGTTGTCCGCTTGTATTAGGCAGTCGTCCAGGTATGGGTAGATTTGAATTCCCTGAAGCCTGCAATGTGCAATTACTGATGCCAGGCATTTTGTGAATACTCTGGGCGCAGTAGATAAGCCAAAGGGCAATGCTGAGAATTGATAATGCTCTGATCCTGCAAGAAATCTGAGGTGTCTTCTGCAATCTGGTCGTATAGGGACGTGCAGGTATGCCTCCTTGAGATCTAGAGTCACCAGCCAAGACTCCTTGCCCAGCATGGGAAGAAGTTGCTGTAGGGTCAGCATCTTGAATTTTGGAACAATGAGATATGTGTTCAGTGCGGACAAGTCGAGAATAGGCCTCCATTGATTTTCTTTTCTTGGTACAAGGAATAATCTGGAGTAAAATCCTTGGCCTTGTTCCATAGATGGTACCTTTTCTATTGCTCTCATCCTTAGTAAGTTGATGATTTGTTTTAGAGCCTCTGATTTCTGGCTTGGTGGAAGGTTTGGCAATCCTCTCTTTTTTGGTAAAGTGTGGAAGTGAAACCTGTAGCCTTTGTCTATTGTTTGCAAAGTCCATTTGTCTCCTGTAATGCAATGCCAGTTTTTTGAAAATAAAGCTAGCTTTCCGCCCAAGGGTGCTTCCAGTTGTTCCCTGGTAGGCGGAATCAGAGCCAAGTCATTGTGTCTGTCCTGTGGAAGTGGTTGCAGTCGCAGCTGTGGCGGCAGTTCTCTGGTTGGCAGGTTGCCACTGACTACCCCTGTAGGCACCCCTTGATTGACCTCTGCCTCTTGGGCGTCTATTTCTGCCTCTCTGTGCTCTGGAGGTGTCTGGAAAGGACCAATTCTTTGAAGGCCAATTTCTGCTGAACCTCGGAGGTTGGACCTGCAGAAAATCCTTGACTGTTTGCACAGATTTTGCTTTTTCTTCCACTTTCTTTAGAACCTCCTGTGCAGGGGAGCCAAATAAACTGTTTCTCCATATGGGCATCTAGGAGTTTAGACTTAATATGGTCTGGCAAGGATTGCTCTTTTAGCCAGGCATGCCTTCGAATCACTGCTCCAGTCATAGCTGATCTAAATGAAGCCTCCAGTGCATCATAGCCACATTTTAAGAAATGATTACTGACCTGCTGAGAGTTGTGTACCAAATCCTGAAGGGACTTGCGGTCTAAAGGTTCAGGAGAGGAAAGCTTTTTATTCAGCTGATCTAACAAAAATTCCTGGTACTGTATCATGTGAAATTGACAGTTTAAAGCCCTGGCAGAAAGAGTAGCAGATGTATATACCTTTTTACCCCATCTCTCTAATGCTCTTGATTCTCTTTCAGAGGGTAGGGGGTTTTTGGCAGAGGCAGCTGCAACACCCTTAGGGCCCTGAGAAATGGTTTCTGGGTCTGCAGCATGGGCCTTATACAAGTGGAAGTGAGAATCCGGGACCCTGTAATATCCGTCAGGTTTGGCAGGGGCCGGGGGAAGAGAATCAGGGGCAGAACTGGCATCATTGTATGCATCAACAACTGATAGTACAGGTGGTATGGCTAAAGGCCTATGCTGTGGTAAGTGTAAAAAAGTCCTTAGCCTTTTCCTAGAATCAGAAAAATCCTGACCCTGCCATTGGAAGTGTTCCCTCATTGAGTGTAGAGTTTCCCAAAATGAAAATTCTTCTGGGGGGGGGGGGGGGAGGCAGAAGGAATGGAGTCTTCTGCATCAGAATCCTCATAAGGTGAGTATGGTCCCTCCTGATGGTCTGATAAATCTGATCCATCCGAAGAATAGTCAGAGGAGAGAAGTTCAGGGAGTTCAGTCCTAGGCCTCTTTTCAGGAGGGGGTTGTGAGGCCCTGTCTGGGTGAGGTTGGGATCCCCTGATCAGAGAAATAAGGTCCTCAGCAAGGCTGAGAATCTGAGAACCTGAGGTAGGTCTGTGAGAGGGAGCTTTTGTAGGTAAGGCCTTGGAAAGTTTAGCTGCTTTAGCCCTGGAGAAGGCCTTGATAGACATAGAAGCAGGGGGTCTAGCTGCCCCACGTGCAGGAGTAGAGATGTCCAACGGAATGGTGTCGGACAAATCTTGTGTGCCTGCTTCTTCGGTAGGAATTTCTGTAGCCGACTCAGCCGGGGCCTGTGTGGCCTCGGTTGTCGGAGGCATGCTTTCGGCCGAAGGGAGAACCGAGGTCTCTGTTTCAGCCGAAACAGAGACACTCGCGGTAGGCCTAACCGTGGTTTCAGCCAAAACCACGGGCCGCGAGTGTCGGTCCTTTTCCTTGCGGTTTTTAGCTAAATGTGTAGTCGGAGTCTCCGACGGCATTTTATATGCAAAAGCGGAGCCAAAAAACTCTTCAGCAAACTCCGACCGACGTCTAAGTGTCCGTCGGTTGAAGGAAGCACAGGCTAAACAAGCTGATACGTCGTGGTCTGGGCCTAAGCAAGGAAGGCAGTAAGAGTGGAAATCCTTATGAGGTATTTGTTTCCCACAAGTTAAACAATTATTTACTTTGACATCGGCTGATGCAAGAAAGAGTCCCCAACGGGGTACTTAGCTTTTTTAGAAGTCTTCGGTAGCTGAAATCTCTGGATCTGACCGACCGGCACTTGCCAACAGCTTCTGCTTCGGGCACCGCGCGGAAAGAAAGACTGGGGAAAATGGCGTCGGCTGATGCCTTTATACCCCAGGAGCTATGACGTCGGGTGAAGTGCGACATCAGCCGAGGCCAGATCCAGACTTTGGAATCTGGCCGACCGAAGGGCTGCCTGAGGCAGGACAACCCATATGTTATGACTGCAGATGCATCCTTGAAGGACATAATCGCCACTTTTCACTCGGCCATGTCTATAAACAATGCAAATCACAGGACTTAAATTAATTTGATACATGCACACTGGCAGTACTTAATGTGAAAGTCTATGAATGTAAGTCACGGGGTAAATACACAGATGGCCATGGCTTTTTGTTGGTTTAAAATAAAACCCATGTGTCAGGACAGAGTCAGTCAGAACCTACTGTATTGAATAACCCAAAGGAAAAAGTATTTGCTGAAACAGAGAATCATACTAACAAAAGCTTAATATTTCTATATGGAATACAGAACAGAACAATGGGCTTAGCATGACAAGCATAACGAGACTCTTGTACAATTCATCTATGCTTATTGCTTTCTACTTCCTGCTTAAACCTGGGGCTAGTTCACACTTTCTGGCAATTAGGAACATTTAATGATACTCTTTGGGGAGAATAATGCCTATGCAGGTCTCCCTCAGTGTCAGTATCTCCAGAAGGATGCTTGGACAATGAATCAATAACAGGCAAGTTCTAATTGCATACATGTTCTTATTTTTAATCCTTTACAACAGAATTTGAACCAGATGAGAAATATCCAAGGCAGCACCTGACACTTCATGACGTTTACACCCCCACCCCCCAAAGGAGTATGACTACAGCTTCCAGGTCCTACTCCATGCCTGTCTTTAACCAGTTAACTTCAGGTCATTAATGCAGCACTATTAGTGTACCCACTTCAGAGTTGAATACTACATGTCCTTCACTATCCTCTATCTGAAATACTACTGATCGTAACTTCTAAACAACCCCCTTGTCAGAGAACCACTAATGCATCCACCCTCCCATTATATGGTGGAGCACTGTGGTTCATTTCTACTCCTCCCTCCCATTCTGCCTCTTAAAAAGAAAAACACGTGACCTTTTTGTTTTTTGCCTTTTTCTGAAGGCAGACATCTGTTACTTTATTACAATTGGTTTGTTTGGTAACAAGTTTTGCTCTTTTTCTAATGACTTTATAAAATACAAGCACTATCAGATGTTCATGCTGGGGCAGTTGACATTACACTGGTAGCAGGCACAGCAGTTAAACAACTTACATCACTACAGAGGAAAGACTATGTTCTGCATTACCTAGATTTTCTACGCCTGGGACTCTGACAGGTTTAAAATTCAAAAACCATGAGTTATGCATGCCAAAAACAAGGAATAGGCATTAAGTCATTCACAGAATGTTTTAACATCCCAGCACGGTTCTTAGCCTAAATTCATATAAACACAACTAATGGTTAAAGTGAATGAATACTTTTAGCAACAAGATACGTGAAGTACAGAACATTCTCGTGATATAAACCATATGACACATGGAGCTTCTCAAGAGCAACTCATAACAGATGGAAAGTAGAACACACACAAATTATAAATTCTCGGCACAAGACCACGTATTTGCATGCCTCAGCATTAATGATGCTAACTTGCTGGGTTAGTGTAAACACCCCCCAAACCATTTCTCAATCTCTATCCCAAAAATACAGATCACTATCAAAACTCCATTCTTACACCACACTTCCTTTCTGACTAGGGAGTTTCCTCTGCAGCCCAGGAAGGCATGTTGATGAAAGCAGTCTAAATGCAATGATGTGAGCAATTTCAGTCTTGCAATGTCTCCAGAGAGTGTAGAAGCAGCAAAGGGTCACAGCTTCATAAACCACTGACACAGTTTTGACAAGCCAACATAACCACAAAAAATAATGCATCTTCTACATGTATCCCAGACAGCTACAAAAATGACATGACAGGGAAAAACTGCACATATGTTGTGCTTATAAGGGAGCTGCCTTCAAAACGAGGACTCAATGGATGACGGGCAGGCCAGATGCTGGAAAACAGTGCATCAAAAAAAATTACATTTGAGAAACAGAACGTTAAATATTTATAAAAAGGATGAAGTGCTAACAGATACCATCTTTCTATGCTTTGAAATTCACTTCTGCATATAAACATGACATTACTAGAGTTGTACAGGTTTTAACCTTCTGACAAAGCAAAATCAGATTTAAATTTTCAAATTAAAGCAGACTACAATACAGCACCAAAATCATTTGAAATATGCAAAACTGGGTGTTCTATAGTAGTGCCGTTTAAAACAAGTGCCTCTGCACTCCAGCTCATCATACAACACCAGAGGCACCAACACAGGGCTGGAGAACACACCCCCACCCCCACCCGTTGACCAAGTGGTCACAATGCAGTTCACACACATGCAGAGTTCAGGAAATTCATCTTTATAATACAGATACATGAAAACAAATCTAAAAACATGAATATGATCAAAAAATCAAATCTGATTAAACAAGCCTCTTCTAACCCTTCCTCCCTCCTATAGCACAGAGAGTCTGCAACCCTGCTGAACCACATCAGATTAGCAGGCACTGGAAATGGTGGAAATAATGCGGAAGGATGGGAGTAGAATAGAACTCGCCCATCCTGGGGGAGGAAAGTGGCTTGACTTGCCATTTGGATAGCAAACAGTGGGAGCTCTGGGTGGTGTAGTCTGAACAGACCAGGCCAAAGACAAATGTGCTACCCCGGTGTAGCCACAGTGGTCAGAGGGCAGTCACAGGGAAGCTCATATGCTCCTAACCCAAAGACTGGCAGTGTAAGTTTCCTCATGGACTATACAGAGGGGTATTAGGAGCACCACAGGTGAGTGGACCCTCATCTGTGTCTGGATGAGAGCCCCACAACTGGCTCTTGCATCACAGCAAAGCAAATTGGTCTGTGACTGTTCTACCCTCAGAGAGGAATGAATGGACCAAATATGTCAGAGGGCTAATGGTAGACGGGCAGAGTGTAAAATACTCTAAGCGTACTGTTCAAGCAAAAATGGCAGAATGACGCTATAAAACTAAGGATTCGGGCTCATCTAAAAAAAAGTTCAGCAAATTCCTTGCACTCTGATTATCCCCTGAACTGGAAGACTCTGCCATCTACCTTACCACATTATGGGAGCTGTAAGTTGATCTTGGAAAGACTAGTTAAAACTCTCCACAGTACGAAGCAAGCCATGAGAAAGGGCAGTTCAGCAGACAACTTTTTTTGGCATGAGCAGTGAAAGCACCATCTATACAACCACCTTGCACCCTCTTACTTGCATAAACTCACCTCTATGATCATTACATTAAGGAAAGGGGTGCAGTACTTTTGAGTTATCAGTCCCTCACACAATTAGCAATAATTAACTGGGAAGGCCCTGTCCAACAATAAATCAGTCATCCCTAGTCACCACCTCTGATAAAACTTGGTGTTGCAGCTCCGAAGTAAAAACAATCTGGTATTACTGTCAAGTGTTTAGTGCTTTGGAAAGCAATGACCTTCACACTGCAGGAAAGTAAAAAAATGCTCCATTAGTAACTTAAAGGTCAAAAGAAAGAGCAGAGAAAGTGGTATGGATTGAAGTCAGAAAAGCAGTGGTCGTCACTGCAGTCCTAATCACAATTAACGGGGCAAATCCCAAGCAAGGTTGGGCTGGTAAACATTTGGCGAGTGAATGGTCCATTGAAAATTATCAAAACGAGAATCATCAGCAAAGTCATAGTTCAACAGCTAATTGGTCAGCCATGACAAAGACCCAAACACAAAATGCTAACCAGCACAGTTAGTAATAAGTATTTCAGTGACCTGCAATTCTGGGGGAAGCCATTCTGAAAAGCCAAAAAAAAAAAAAAACACCACACACTAAGGGGTTACCACATCCACAACTAAAACATTCCTTATTCTCCATCAGATGTTCCAGAATGAGGACTCCTAAGACAGTAGCTGTTCAAGCAGACACCCAGCCTGGAATATTGACAAATAGTACACAAAAAATGAACCAGTGAGAAGCGCCAGTACAACAGTCCCGAGGGTCCTATCTGCAGTGTTTGAACTGCTACAGGTCATGGTCAATGACTGAGGTCTGGACCTAGGATCAAATGATTTGACCATAGCAAGGTAGGGATTACAAACAAAAGTAATCTGTGCACACCAATGCTTCCTACATACAGAACACAAAAGAAAGAAACAACCTCTTTGCAAAAAATATTATTTGGTACCATTTATTAGATTATTTACATGGAAACTGAACACAGAACCAGGATGTGGCATAGATAGGAGCCTACATAATCACTTTTGCAACAGCTGTGGCAGAAGATACAGATTGCTTGTCAGAGGATATACACATGACAAAGCTGAAAGGCTTTCAACAGTCCATAAATGATTCTTTCAATTAACAAGGGAAGTTCCCCTTCAAAGCCACAAAATGTATTACTGCATGGGACAGTTTATACAAAAATCTCACTCCATTAATCCTGCATTTTCTTTTTAAATTCAGGACAAACTTCAATCACAAGTAGTGACAAAGGCACTTAGTCATTTTATTTTCACAAACTTTCACATCAATTCATTGTTCTATATCCAATAGCTGCGTATGTAGATTAGCTCTTAACCCTTTCCAACCCCAACACCAACCCCAACCCAACCATAAGGCAGAAAGAGCAAATTACAAAGCAGCAAGGTAATGTTTTGCAAATTCATTACACAGTAAAATAAACTTACAGCTTTTATACAGGTAAAGCACACATTCATACTCCAGACTAAATTCCTAGGCTATTACAGTAGTGCCATGGTTCTTGGTCACTGTAAGCAAGTTGCAGCAAGGTTGATACATGTGGTAGCAGTTTCTTCACAACTAAACTGCAACTGTGTCTAAGCATTAACAGTAGAAAGCCTCAGTGCCCTTCAGACCAGTTACCTCTCCCAGTTTTCCAGCCGATTTCTAGTTGCAGTGCAAAGTTCAAAAATGAACTTCCACCACGTTTAGATAAGAATGAGCATAGGAAGTCAAGACTTTTTCCACATCCACAAAATAGGTCGACAACAATGGCAAACTGCCAGGACTCCCTCCAATACCTGTGCAAAGGACACAGTTGAAACTGTCTGAAAACCAGGACAGACTCATCCCTGCCTCTCCCGAATCAGTTGCCTTTCCATCACACTGGCACAGCCTTTTTCAGTGAAGCTGCAGTGTGTAAATTACTACTGCATCAGACCGTCCTGCCATTTCTGAAAATGTGGGGCACCACTTTCAGCAATTCAGAAGCAGTTTCCCTTAACCAAGAAACCCAGACGATAAACCACTGCCATCAGTATTTCTCACTAAATCTCATCTAGTCCCGCAGGTATGCTACTGCAGTCCTGTGTAACCATGGCACTGGCATCTACAGAAATGGATCCAATCTCAGCACTTGACGCTGCCTTTTCAGGGAATGACATGTCCAGTTTCAAGTACGAGCATCTTCCTACAGTTGAGCACCACCATGACAAGCCTAAACCACCTTGATGTTACAGCTCATTACTGATGCTTCACCAACTGAGGTCATGAACACAGTTCATTGAGAAGACATGTCACCACTCTCCTCACAGATGTGAGAGGAGCTCGTACAGGAGGTGGAAGTCTCACGAGAAAAATCTGCTAGACATTTCCAAACATCCTTCAGTGCAAGTCTGGATTTGTCTAGCTATTGTCTTGGCCATCTGTTCCAACTCACCAGGAAGTGATCAGAAGGCAGCTCAACACCTCTCGACCCAAATATCCAGAATACGCAACCTCAAATCTGGTAAGTCAAGCATTAATCATTTGTCCAAGGTGTTTAGTATGATAAGTACACTCTATAAACAGCCCCATGTTCAGATACGGTCTTCCTGATGAAGAATCCATGACCAACACAGGTTCAGTAATGCACTGCTCAGGTCTGGATCAGGAAAGCTGTTGCTCAAACTAGCACTGCTCCAAGTACTTCTATCACTCCCTACAAGTGAAGGATTCCTGTAGGACCAGAGAATAGGCAGTTGATACCTTAAAGGATCATACTTCTCCAAGACGGCTGAAGAGCTATCAAGAGTTTTTCATTCTTCAACTCCATTATGGTGAGACGACAATGTCATGAACTCAAACTACTCAACACCCAGGCAGGGCACTTGTAAGTATTCTTACACCTTCTAAGAGCCTCCCCTAAAGGGCAACTCTGAAACAGGCTAGACACCCCCCCCCCCCCAATCAAGAAGAACCTTTGCTGCATATGTACAGGCAAGATCAGCCATAATCAAATGGGCACTTTTCAATCTCCAGAACAGACTTCATCCACCTGGCATTCCAAGAACCATTTGTACTGATGGTGTAGTTCATCTTGATATGTCCCTGATTCTACCTGCCACTAGTCTGGCATTTCACCAGACCAGCAGCTTTGAGAGTTCTGAGCTCACATGCAGGCTTCATGTGGCATGTTTTGGGCTAAGCCCGACTGGAATACATGACAAGTGGGCACCAGACTTCAAGACAATGCCTTCCAAAGACATTTTCTACAAGCAGATCCTGGCATCTATCAGTCTAGCTACCACATCTCACTAAAAACTCTTATTCTGCCATGCTGGGACAACCAGTGGGTCACAGACACATTGCTGAAGTAGGTGGAAGACGGCCAGTGGAAACAGTGGCATAACTAAAGTGCCACTGCCGCTCAAAGTACTACCAAACTTTCATCCAGCTGTACTACAACTCCAAAGGGCATGGTCATCCAGAACAGACTCCAAATCTACCACTGTGTGCTACCAATGGCAGACTCCAGCTGCACTGCTGCATGCATCTGCACTGGAGCAGAACTATACAGCTGCAGGCATCCACAGTGGATTTTTGCAATGTCGTGTCACTCCTGTAATTCCTTTTAATCAAACCCATTTAAGGCCATTTACAGTGAACAAAGCTAGCTGTCAAACATGAGGCTATGGAACACTGGATAGGCATCTGACAATGTGCATACTGCCTTGTCAAAAAACTAGCTGCTAAGTCAGCTCTGTAAATAAGGTAATTCCAAGTAATACTGAAAGCACAGCAGCAAGATTTCAAAATAGGTTTGATTATTGCCCTAAATATGTAATGCACCAGAGTGTTGTGACCCAGTGACAGGGCGTCCATGACTACTGAACTGGGATCTAAATAAATGGATAAATAAGTAAAGTAATTATTTTAGTGTGTCAATGCAGTTCCTACACCTTTTTACTGAGCCTACTCTCTCAGCAAGAGGTTAGATGCCCAGCAGCCCTCCTCATTTGAAAGATTCAAGAAGGATGACCAGCACTAATTCTATGCATGATAGAAAGCAAGGTCTGGCAGTAGAATAACATTTGTTTTAGGCAAATGTGATGAAAAAGTACAAAAAGTAAATGGCAAAATGAGGAGATGCAGGGATGGCATTTGTATCCCCAATGTTCCACTAGTTAGCTGTCAAATCACTGTGGACTGAGGTCATCAAATATAGACAGACATTTGGGTTTTAGGCATCATATCCTTCGTGCATGCTAATACAAGTCCTGTTATTCTAGCAACTTTCTAAGTTTATAAGAGTACTATTTAAAAATTGTCCCTATTTTTGGGCTTTTGTCCCCGATTACTTTTGGCTAGGTCCAGATTTCTTGCTCTAATAAGTTGAAAGGTATGTGGGAAATTTAACCTGCAGCTAAATCTTAGCTGTATTCCAAAGTTTTCATCCAGAAGAGATGAAAAAGAAGGCATGAAATAATATGTCAGGGTCCATGCCTCTTTTAGGAGGCACATTAAGTAGGGGATGTAGAATAGTGCCTTATCTACACATGAAGTATAACATTTGCCTGAAATGTTGATGTACTTATGAGGTACAACTAAGCCAAGATGTAAAAAGTATGGCATTTCAAAAGGTACATATTTACAAACTCATTTCAGTTTCATCTTAGTAAATTCCAGCTGCTTACACCATTCCGCTGCAAAGAAATAAAATAATGTACGATACTCCCGTCACCACCACCTTAAATGCGGCATTTACATCACATGCAAGCCACTTCATTTTTATGAAAGTGCACAGTCTATAAAACATGTAAAGGCATCATACATTCAGTACTCTGCAAGCTGTGCTGGAAAAAAAAAAAAGTACTGTGCAGAAGGTGTGGCACAGCAAGTGTGATCACGCCGTGGTTGTGAAGGCTCTACTTTGAACCTGATAAAGGTTTGAAAACAAACTTCTTTGCTTGAAGCAAAGTGTACTCATTTCTGACATCGCTACTGGCAAAATGTCACATTTCTTAACTTCCAAAGAAATGATTCACCACTTATGTATTAGTCCATGATTCACCACTTCTTTATATATTAGTCAATCAATTCCACATAAAGGAAGCAGGAGCAAACAGCGGTACAGAAGTTTAACTCCCACCCCCAGCACAACAATGAGACATCAACCATCAGGAGGTCAGACAACATAGATAGAGCAGCCTCCAGGAACAGTTTCCTAGAAGGCGCATGCAGAAGCATTAAATCACTCAGCTAATAAATATAAAATAATGCAAGAAGTGCAAATATGTCTGTACTTGCTTTAACCATTGCTGCTTGTATTTCTCATAACTAGACGTGAAATGCAGGATAACAGAAGCACACTGAATTAGATATCATTCCTGCAGACTTGTGCCTCACATCTCTAGTCTGGAGTTCAATCTTAACTTTCAACACCAACCATGTGGAGTTGCCATCATATTCACCTGGTGTCTGCATATTTCCCTTTATATATATATATATATATATATATATATATATATATAGCCGCGGTGGTACAGCATTTGCGTTGTTGCCTCACAGCAAGAGGTTCTCCCGTTCGATTCTCAGCTAGTGTGCGGGAAGTGCCTTCTGTGTGGAGTCTGCATGTCCTCCCCGCGGTCGAGTGGCCTCCGAAAGACATGCGTGACTGGGCGTGCCTTCGCTGAAGGTTGGGCGTCGGGCTGGCAACTCAACACCATAAAAATCTACTGCCAATCATTAGCGGACCGGAGTTCCGCTGTGGTGACCCCTTACCAGGAAAAGCCGAAAAGACAAAAACAAAGTAAATGTTTCAGTGCTGAATTTAACTGAAAGAATTTAGCATATTACTAAGTTAGACAAATATTCAGAATTTGTGGATAGCTAAAATGGTTAAAATGCCACCATCTTCAAGCCAAAAATAAAAAGTACAGTTTTGTACCTACCATAAATGTAGATGTCCGATAGGTATGCATCTGCAGTCATCACATATGGGGTTGTCCTGCCTCAGGCAGCCCTTCGGTCGGCCGGATTCCAAAGTCTGGGTCTGGCCTCGGCTGATGTCGCACTTTCCCCGACGTCAGAGCGTCTGGGGTATAAAAGCATCAGCCGACGCCATTTTCCTCAGTTTTTCTTGCCCCAGATGCCCTCTAAGGAAGGCTAAAATTTGGAGATATGCATTGTAAAAACAAATCCAAACATGCACAGTACTATAAAAACAAATACACCATAATAGAGCCTCCCAGCTAGCTATAAGAGGGGTAAGTACCCAAGAAGTATACCACAGAGGGGAAGGAGGGAGGGTAAACCTGACTGCAGATGCATACCTATCGGACATCTACATTTATGGTAGGTACAAAACTGTACTATGTCCTTCAAGGATGCATCTGCAGTCATCACATATGGGTAGAATACCATAGCCAATCTGGGGGTGGAGGTACTAAGTAAAGGATGGTGTAGCTAAGATACCCTGCAGGACTGCCGTAGCAAAGCCTGCTCTGGATCTGGAGTATAAAGGTAAATTGTAATGCTTGGCAAATGTATGCACGGAGCTCCATGTAGCAGCTTCTAAAATGTCCTTGGTAGCCACCCCTCTTAGGAAGGCTGTGGTGGTGGCTGTGGCTCTCGTGGAATGAGGTCTAATGTTAGCTGGCACAGTCTTTCCATGAAAGGAGTAACAAAAACGAATGCAATTTCCTATCCATTTTTGAAATTGTCTGTTTGGAAATTGCTTTTCCTTGTGCCCCAGCAGCATATGCTACAAACAGCTGGTCAGTCTTTCTGTAACTTTTAGTTCTGTCCAAGTAGTAGCGCAACTGTATGTCCAGGGTGTGCAGAAGTTTCTCCCCTTTATTTTGTGGTTGTGGGAAGAATGTAGGCAAGTGAATAGCTTGGTTCAAAGATACCCGTAGCTTGGTTCAAAGATACCCTGGATACCACCTTTGGCATAAATGTAGGATTGGTTCTCAATGAAACTCTGTCCTGATGAAAGATAAGAAATGGCTGTACTGCCATTAGAGCTTGTAACTCAGATACTCTTCTTGCTGAGGTTATGGCCAGAAGGAAGGCAGTTTTCCAAGACAGAAACTGTAGATCTGCAGATGCTGCTGGTTCAAAGGGAGGAAGTGTTAGTTTTTCCAACACGAAGTTAAGGTCCCAAGTAGGTAGAGGTGGTTTCCTTGGAGGATTGATGTTTTTGATTCCTCTTAGGAACTGTCTCAGGAGAGGATGAGAGAAGACAGGTTGATTAACATTGTATTCTGCTGAAATTGCTGAGGCATGTATCTTAATGGAAGAGTAAGACAGGCCGTTGTGGAACAATTCTGCCAAATATTCCAGTATATGTGCCATATTCATCACTGTCGCATCTAGGCCCTTTGTTGTGTTCCAAGTGTGAAATCTTTTCCATTTTGCTGAATATGCCTTCCTTGTGGAAGGCCGGCGAGCTTCCATAATAATATCCTTCACTCTCTGGGATAGCTTATCCTGAGGAGGAGTCATGGTATTTTCCAGGCAGTTAGCTGCAAGGTTTTCAGGTTGGAATGCAGAGTCTTGAAATTGTGCTGTGTCAGTAGAAGTGGCCATAGGGGGAGAGGCCACGGTTTCGTCTGTGACATGCTCTTTAACAGTGGGTACCAGTGCTGTCTTGGCCAGTTTGGAGCTATCAGAATCACTCTGGGCTGCTCTGTCCTGATCTTCAGTAAGACCTTGGTCATTAATGGGAGAGGTGGAAAAGCATACACTGCTAGGGCTTTCCAGCTGAAAGAGAGAGAGTCCACTTTCCATGCTTGTGGGTGGTTATGTCCTTGAGCAGAATTCCTTCAGTTGATGATTGTGGGGGGAGGCGAACAGATCTATTTCCGGCCTTCCCTATGATTGTGTTATGAGTAAGATGTCTGGGTGCAGCATCCATTCGTGTGCATCCATGGTATTTCTGCTTAAGCTGTCTGCCAGTATATTGTCTTTCCCTGGCACGAACTGGGACTGCAGCTGTATATTGAGTTTCAAGGAAAGTTCCCATAGATTCACTGCCAGTCTGCAAAGAGGATAGGAATGGGTGCCGCCTTGCTTGTTTATGTACCACATAACTGTGGTGTTGTCTGTCCTTATGAGTAGGTGGCCTTGATGAAGAAAAAGTTTGAAGGCCTCGATTGCGTGTATCACTGCCAGCATTTCCTTTTGGTTTATGTGCATGCGCAGCTCTCTTTGTGATCATAGCCCTTGGATACATCTGCCCTCCATGTGTGCTCCCCAACCTTGGTCTGAAGCGTCCGTAGTGATGGTTTGGTTGGCTCTTGGCTTGCTGAAGGGCAACCCACTGTTCGACTGTCAGGCTTGAGCCCACCACAGAAATTCCTTTTGAAGGCATGGAATGAGTGGGATCAAAGTTTCTAAGCTATGACTGTGCTGAGTCCATAAACTCCTTAGGAACCATTGTAATTTTCTCATATGCAGCCTTGCTTGTGGAATCAGAAGAATGCAAGATGCCATGTAACCCAGGGCCTGCAGGATTTTCCTTGCAGTCAGCTGAGTTTGTCTTGTCAGATTCTTGAAGTAATCCGGTAGTTTTTGTTTTTCTTCTGAGAAAGGCCATTTGGGTGGTTGTGTCTAGATCCGCACCCAGAAAAGTTATTCTTTGGGATGGAACAAGTCTTGATTTGTGGATGTTGACTGTATATCCCAAGGCCTGCAGTAAGGTGGATGGCATAATCCAAGTCCTTTAACAAAGTTTGCTTGCTGTCCGCTTGTATAAGGCAGTCGTCCAGATAGGGTAAATTTGAATCCCCTGAAGTCTACAGTGTGCAATTACTGATGCCAGGCATTTCGTGAATACTCTGGGCGCAGTAGATAAGCCAAAGGGCAATGCTGAGAATTGATAATGCTCTGACCCTGCAAGAAATCTGAGGTGTCTTCTGCAACTTTGTCTGATAGGGACATGCAGGTATGCCTCCTTGAGGTCTAGAGTCACCAGCCAAGACCCCTTGCCCAGCATGGGAAGGAGTTGCTGTAGAGTCAGCATTTTGAATTTTGGCACAATGAGGTAAGTATTCAGTGCGGACAAGTCGAGAATAGGCCTCCATTGATTTTCTTTTCTTGGAACAAGGAATAATCTGGAGTAAAATCCTTGGCCTTGTTCTGAAAGAGGTACCTTTTCTATAGCTTTCATTTGTATTAAGTTGGAAATCTGTTTCAAAGTCTCTGCCCTTTGAGTTGGTGGCAGATCTGGCATGCCTTTTCTTTTTGGCAGTGTGTGGAAATGGAACCTGTATCCTTTGTCTATTATTTGCAGTGTCCATGTGTCCCTTGTAATGCTGTGCCAATTTTTTGAAAATAAAGAAAGCTTTCCGCCCAAAGGTGCTTCTAATTGAGCCCTGGTCGGCGAAGTCAAAACAAAGTCATTGAGTCTGTCCTGGTGTAGCAGTTGTAGTTCCTGCACTACCTCTCTGGTTAGGAGGCTGCCATTGACAGCCTCTGTAGGAGCCTCTAGCTTGCCCTCTACCTCTGGCACGCCTATTCCTGCCCGAGTCCGGAAAGGACCAATTCTTAGTAGGCCAATTTCTGCTGAATCTCGGTGGTTGGACTTGCAGAAAGTCTTTGACTGTTTGCACAGATTTTGCCTTTTCTTCAAATTTCTTTAAGACCTCTTGAGACGTGGAACCAAATAAATTATGCTTTTCCATAGGAGCATCCAAAAGCTTAGCTTTAACATGGTCTGGCAGAGATTGTTCCTTCAGCCAGGCATGCCTACGTATGACTGCACCTGTCATAGCTCACCTACATGAAGCTTCCAATGCATCATAACCACACTGCAAAAAATGGTTACTAACCTGCTGGGAGTTATGCACCAGATCCTGAAGGGATTTGCGATCAAGGGGTTCAGAAGAAGACAGTTTCTTATGCAATTCACCCAACAAATACTCTTGGTATATGAAACTGACAATTGAATGCCCTCATGGAAAGAGTTGCAGAAGTATACACTTTCTTACCCCATCTCTCTAAAGCTCTGGACTCCCTTTCAGAGGGTAGAGGATTTCTAGCAGTGGCAGCTGCAACCCCTTTTGGGCCCTGTGAAATAGTTTCTGGATCAGCAGAGTGGACCTTGTACAGGTGTAGATGTGAGTCCGGGACCCTGTAGTACCGATCAGGTTTGGCAGGAGCCGGAGGGAGGGAGTCATGGGCTGTACTAGCATCAGAGTACACATCAATGACATTCAAAACAGGAGGTATAGCTAAAGGCCTATGTTGAGGTAAATGTAAAAAGGTCCTTAATCTCTTTCTAGAATCAGAGAATTCCTGACCCTGCCATTGAAAATGTTCTCTCAGAGTGTAATGTCTCTCCAAAGGAAAACTCTTCAGGAGGGGAGGCCGAGGGAATAGATTCTTCAGCATCAGAATCCTCGTAGGCCAAATAAGCCTCCTCCTGGTGGTCTGACAGTAGAGCCATCAGTGGACTCAGAGGAGTGGGGGTCAGAGGGTTCAACCCTGGGCCTTTTGTCTGGAGGTGGTTGAGAGCCCCTGTCTGGATGAGGTTGAGAACCTCTGATTAAGGAGATAAGATCCTCTGCTAAGCTAAGAATCTGTGAGCCAGTAGAGGGTCTCTGAGAGGTAACCTTGGGAGGCAAAGCTTTAGAAAGTTTAGCAGCTTTAGCCCTAGAGAAAGCCTTAATGGACATGGATGCAGGAGATCTGGCTGCACCACATGCAGGAGTAGACTTGTCTAAAGGAATGGTGTCGGAAGGTTCCTGGACACCAGTTTCAGTAGGTAATTCAATAACAGACTCTGCCGGGGCCTCCGGGGCCGAGGTAGTCGGTTGTGCGGTTTCGGTAATCGGAAGTACCATGGACTCTGTATCAGCCGAGACCGAGACACTCGCGGTAGGCCTGACCGTGGTTTCAGCCAAAACCGCGGCCCGCGTGTGTCGGTCCTTGTCCTTCCGTTTCTTAACTAAATGCGAAGTCGGAGTCTCCGACGGCATCTTGTAAGCAAAACTAGCCCCAAAGAATTCCTCTGCAAACTCCGACCGGCGTCTAAGAGTTCGTCGGTTGAAGGAAGCACAGGCTGAACAGGCAGAGATGTCGTGGACTGGGCCTAGGCAGGGGAGGCAGTAAGAGTAGAAATCCTTACGAGGTATTTGTTTCCCAAAAGTTAAACAATTATTAACTTTATCTGACATCGGCTGAGGCAAGAAAGAGTCCCCAACGGGGTACTTAGCTTTTTCGAAGTCTTCGGTAGCTGAATCACAGGAGCTGGCCGACCAGCACTTGCGAACTGCTTCTGCTTCGGGCACCACGCGACAAGAAAGACTGAGGAAAATGGCGTTGGCTGATGCTTTTATACCCCAGACGCTCTGACGTCGGGGAAAGTGCGACATCAGCCGAGGCCAGACCCAGACTTTGGAATCCGGCCGACCGAAGGGCTGTCTGAAGCAGGACAACCCCATATGTGATTACTGCAGATGCATCCTTGAAGGACATCTGAACCTACAACTTAAGTTTCTATAACTGTTAAACAGTTTCATCCATATCCTGGGTCAAAAGGCAAACAAACACCACACACAAATTTTTAATATAATTGACAAAAATGACAGCATTCATAGGATTATGAAAATAAATCTACAAAATATTAAATATTAATACTATATACACAATACAACTGTTTTAATCTCGGATTTAAACAAAATAACACTTTCTAGAAAAAGGGTTTCCCCAGATGCTTAATGAGTATATTATGCTAATCTCTAAACATACGTGCACTTGTTCAAACATCAGGCCTAAATAGTTAAATGGATTATACAACATGCTAGCAAACAAACACTTCAGTCTGCACCACCAACTGTAAAACTAAGTCGGGGGGGGGGGCACCACCAACTGTAAAACTAAGTCGGGGGGGGGGGGCAGGGAGATTTGCTCAGTTATCATGCCTACTCCCTTTCTGGGGTTGACTTGACAACTTCCAGGCTTTTCACTGTGCCTCCTCAACTCTTTTCCCCTGCCTACCTGTAACACTAAGGCAATCAAAGGTGATTTGGGGAGAGAATGACAAAGCTCCTTCACAAACTGCCTTCCCCCTCTCCTCCAATCAAGTACATACTACTTTTATAGGGTCAAATCAGGCATAAAACAATCGGTGTCATGTCACCCTCTGGCAAAATCTGGAACCTCAGCCAAAATGCTGTTAGCAGACCCAGTAGCTGCCGTTCTGGATGATACAACCATAGCATTGTACCTACATTTAAAGACGTGCTCTGCTACATAAGCAGTCAAGTAAATTTCTGTGGGTTTTTTTATACAAACATTTGGGGGGGAAAGACTAAAAAATAAAATAATTGGGGAGCAGGTTTGAGACTCTGATTCCTCTGAAAAGCCAGGAAGGCATTCCCAAAAACTCCAACTACAGGAAATGTCACAGATTTGGCTACCTTTAAGCCTAGTGGACTGAAATACCTCTGTTGGACATGAGATACCTCTTTCAAATCCAATCTGAAGTCATCCTTAATTTTGCAAAGGGCATCAGCAAATGACATTTCCTGTGAGAAATGAAGATGACCGTGTCTTTGGTATTTATTTTATATCCTACGGAGAAGACATCCTGGTGGCATAATCCATTTCTCTCACTTATAGAAGTTAGAATACCTTTGATGAAAGTTCCTTTTTCTGTTAGAAAAGTGCAGGTTGAGCTTGAGCAGGCTGTGAAAAATAAATCAGGGAAACAAGTCTGGCTCCAATAAAGGCTGTCCCTTCAAAAATTCCTCTCTTCAGAGGAATGACTCGTAAAAACACTTCACCCCAGGTCCTTGTATGTGCAAGCTGACCAGCATACTAGATGGTTATTGTTTTTGTACCAGTATTTCAATAGTTGTTAATGGATGTATGTTTTTGGCCAATGAAATTGTATTTTATACAAAATGTATAAATGAGCAAAGAACTACTAGAACGTGATAGTGATGAAGTCTCCCGAATGAGAGATGAAAGCCCTTAATCCTGTCACGTTTTAATTTAACATTTTTTTACTTTTATATTTTGTATGAGTTCATAAACTTCATTCATTTTTCTTACATATACCAGGACCTGGGGTGAAGTGTTTTTATGAGTCATTCCTCTGAAGAGAGGAATTTTGGAAGGGACAGTCTTTATTAGAGCCAGTTTTTTGTGGATTTGTGGTTTTGGTACCATTTGGGGCTTCGTTTTTTTTATTACAAGTTGACTGTCACAGGCACTGCAGGCAGCTTGGCTAAGTAGATGTCCTAAGCACAGACCTCTGGGCTGTCTTAGCCAAAGGTAGCTCTCAGGTAGGAGCGAGACTGAGGATGGGCTTCCCAAACCTCCATCTTCCTGCCACAAACGATATTACTGACCAATAAGAGGGGAATCGTCATTCTTCCCTATGGAAACAAAATGATCAGGAAGACATAACTGCCCATGATGGGTCGTCTGACTCGGATATGTCTATGAAGGTCTTAACCTGAAGATAACATGAATGGGCATACATCAGGTAATTCGGCAAAGACCAAAGTGCCTCAGCAAATACAGCTCCCTCAAGCTGAAGTAAGACACCAGGGGTTACAGACTTTCCAATATAATTTTCTCTCTCAACAAATTTTTTTTCTTTCCTTAATGGGAATATCTGCAACAGGCAATGAACTTCCTGACAACAGGGAGGAGCAGGTCAAGACTTGGACTTTTTCCAGATAACAGAAAGGGAAAGGTCTCAACAACTAAGTGCCTTGCAAATAAAACCCTAGATGGTGATGCAATTAGAAATGTGGTAGTCCAGTCCCTGAAAAAAAAATGCAATATGAATGGCAATTTCATCCAAGTGATTATTCTACTGTATGCACATTTATTTTACCCCTGACTGGACTTAACCCCAAACACAATGGTGTCTTGACTACCACAAAGAACAGTGAAGTCTAAAAGTAAACACAAACCAAGTATAACAGTCAAACAGTGTGTGGCCATTGCTATCTGTTTGTACTTGATCACAGTCTAAAAAGCAGTCAGAAAAATTCCCCAGTGCAGGAACAAGCAAAAACCGCCCATGTCATGGAAGCGATCATCCATCATACAACTCGTACTGTGGCAGTGTAGGACTAAACACGAGACCTCTCTACCATAAGGATGTGCTGATGTCCCACAGGGAAGGGCATCCATCCAGCCAACTGGGGGAAGGGCAGCAAGCACAAAGCCAGGACAGACATCAGGCCTTCTGAAGCACAAAGTAGTCAATTGTATGCAACAAGTGATCCATATAAAGATCAGACATCACGAAAATATTAACAGCTGTCAAAACGGAGTTCTCCAGGACACGCTGAAAAGTGAGATTCAGAGGCACAGGGGAAGGGAACTTTTATCTCAGTTTACTGGTTGAGCTCTGGTATTGTTAGTACATTACCATTACTGTTGGTTTGGTTAAGGAATTTAAATCAGAACTCGGGCTCCAGTGTAGGAATGTATGCAGTAAAATATATTTGGGACAATAACTTGTTAGTCGAAGTTTGTTCAGAATGAAGCTCTGAGAAGGATGAAGCGCATTAGCAGTGAAAGCAGTAATTTTATACAAGTACTTGAAAATGAAAGGTTTTCCAAAGCCTGAAAAGCAGACATTCGCACGGTGACACTTTTTCCAAACTGTTCCATGAGCATCAGTGAATACCTTTGTCAAGTATTTTACATCACAGACCTTTCTGCTCAGCCTCTTATCACAACTCAAAGGGGACTTGCAACATCCAGACTATGTTGCACTTCTTTGTTTGAACTAAGTGAGTAGCTCAAACCCAGTCACACTAGAAAACTAACAAATTAAGATGCTTATTTATCTACCAAGCAAAGTACTGAAGATTTTAAAGGGTCCTACTTCTTTTGCACCCCAAGACCACCTAGCCTGCTAATACTGCACCAATCTAGCTCACCCCCAAAGTTATCTTTTTTTTTAGACTGCATTTTAGCTCTTTCCCTTTCCTCGCAATTAATCTTACAGTATTTACTACAAACACATGCATACATTTTCATCCTTCACTTGTGCAGTACCTGACCTTCTTAGATGGTCTTCAATCATTCATGCTCCACAACTTTATACAATTATAAACACTGTACAAGGTGGTTATTTAACTACTTACTGTGCATCTAACCCATAGACTGTACAAGCACATACATGTCCTGTTTTTGATGTTCACGGCACATATTTCCTGCATAACTGTCATTCTGGTCTGTCTGAAAAAAATGCCGATTTGGACTACTGATGTATTTCCAGAAAATATATTTAATCTCAGACTCACAAAACATCTCTCTTCATTCTGATGGCTTTTTCTCCTCCGTCTGCCACCCATCTCTCTCTTCCATGGGTCTTGAGCTTCCACACCCTCCACCATTACACCAGGCCCTCAGATACCACTGCCGAAGAATGGAGCCAATCAGTGGGGCATTCATTCAGGCAAGGCACAGATCTGTTCCCTTGCATTGTGCCTTCCCCTTCAGTTACTGTCACTTTAGAGACAACCCAACCCCTACCCTCTATATCTTGATTATTTTGCCATGCTCTCCAGACAGGGGCTATTCAAATTTAATGGTGGACTAACTGTTCCCAGGCTAGACAACTATGTGGAATTCTCTTCCTCCCTTATGTTATATCTGTGGCACAGTCCACTAGGTATTTTCCTATTAATTCCAATATTCTCCCTAGTTACAGCCCAGTACCCATGTAACTCCACATTGCTGCAGGTTCCCATACAAAAGCCAAAATATGGGTGCTAATGCACAGCTTGGTAGAAGATACCTTGACACTTCCTGCTACATGCAAAGACACCAGTCATGGGGCGGTATCTCCTTCCTCCACCTAGAATGGTTAAGCCTGATTCACCCTCACTCAAATCTTCACTGCTACTTACCCCTGAGTCATGTAGGGCATATTCAGGGCTTTTAATGCTTTGGACCTTAGAGTCAGCCAAAATTTCAAGTAAAAATGTACTGAATGAAGTGAAGCAAATTAAACATTACATGGTTTGCCTTCAGTAAGAGTATAGTCTCGCGTCCAACTAAAATGGCCATGTATTTAGTTTTTTGGTCTGGCAAGAAATCTGTATTCCATTCTGCTAAAACTGTACATTCCTTTCTAATATTTTTGCACAATACAAACTATGGGAAAACTAATACCTGACAAATGAAATTTACCACCTGCAAACAATTTCCCTGTATGGGACTCCAGTGTTAAATCAATTAAATTATTTTCTTCCTGGACAGACTGAATTGGAAGGCACCTCTACACATTAGACATCCAGCTCAAACGGGTATATAAGAAGAAAACCAAAAAGTGTTCAATCACACCCCAAGAACACAGGAAGGGGACCTCCATGTAAGCAGGAGACTATTCACAAGGACTGAAGCTATTTTCCAAGCAGGGCCACAGGTTATATGCAACTGCCTCTACTTTAAAAGAGGCTACAACCAGAAACAGTAGGTCCAGTAACTGAACAATTGCTTAAAATCCATCTCTCGAGTCTCTGGACGCAGTACAGTACTTAACTAAACCAGTCGACCTACATGATCATGGGACATCATCTTCAAATTAGCAAGACTAAAATCATGCGAACTGCTCAGCTTGGCATCTCAAACTTTCCAAAGCTCTCAGGTCTGCCTTTTTACAAATTACGTTCTATGTCTGCAAAGTTTCTTTAGACGAATGCTTGAAACCAAATGACAAAAAAGAAATCAAGTAAACATATCAGATATGTCAAAAAAAAAATGACACTGCCGTTACAATCCAACAGGGCAAGAGAAAAGACAGGAAGATAGGTATGTTGGCTTGGCAATATTTGACAGACTCTTCCTTGCAAAAGCACTCCAAATCTATCAAGATTGCAAGGGCATCCCCTTGTGCATAGCCCTCTTCAGGTCACCCCACAGATCTTCTATTGGATTTATGTCTGGGCTCTGGCTGGGCCATCTCAAAACTTTTAATTTTCTTCTGGTGAAGCCCTCCGTTTGTTGATTTGGATGTATGCTTGGGGTCATTATGTGGAAAGGTGAAATTCCTCCTTCAGCTTTCTAGCAGACTCCTGAAGGTTTTGGGCCAAAAGTGACTGGTATTTGGAACTGTTCCCAATTCCCTCCACCTTGACTAAAGCACCAGTTCCAGCTGAAGAAAAGCAACACCAAAGCATGATACTGCCACCACCATGCTTCACCAGGAGGGTGATGTTCTTTTGGTGATGTGAAGTGTCATTTTTGTGCCAAACATACCTTTTTGGAATTGTGGCCAAAAACTTCGACCCTGGTCTCATCAGATAACACATTATCCACATACTTTTGGGAGACTTATGTATTGTTTTACAAATTTTAGCAGGGCCTAGATGTTTTTGTGTAAGAAAAGGCTTCCGTCTTGCAACCCTACCTCATAGCCCAGACATACGGAGAATACTGGAGATTGTCACATGTAGTACACAACCAGTGCTTGCCAGAAATTCCTGCAGCTCCTTCAGTGTTGCTGTAGGTCTCTTGGCAGCCCTCCCTGACCAGTTTTCATCTTATCTTTTCATCAATTTTGAAGGGATGTCCAGTTCTTTGCAACGTTATTGTCACCTATTTCTTTCACTTTTTGATGACTGCCTTCACTGTGGTCCATGGTACATCAAATGCTGTGGAAAATATTTTGCACCCTTCTCCTGACTTGTACCTTTCAACAATGAGATCCCTTTGATGCTTTGTAAGCTCTCTGCAAACCACGGCTTTTGCTGTAGCAGGCAACTGAGCAACTATCAACAAAATCTTACTAAGACAGCTAAACTTTATTTGGGGTTAAATCAGTCTAATTAATGACAGGTGTGTACCCAAGACTGAATTGCGGCAATTAAATCAAAAGGTACTTCAACGTATTAGTTTAAGGGTGTACAGTTATGCAAGCAGCTTATTGTACTTTTTTTTAATTTTTTTTTACATTTATTCCCCTAACAGATTTGTTTGTTTTTCAATTGAATTGTACAGGTTATAGGTCACATTAAAGGTGGAAAAAGTTTCATATTTATTGTGGTCTTTTATAAATCACAAAAACCTGGCATTAACAGGGGAGTGTAAGCTTTCTATATCCACTGTGTGGATATCTATAGCTATATTGCTCGCTCTCTCCACAGCTATCGCTTGCTCTCTCTCCAAAGCTATCGCTTGCTCTCTCTCCACAGCTATCGCTTGCTCGCTCTCCAGCTATCGCTTGCTCGCTCTCCAGCTATCGCTCGCTTGCTCGCTCTCTCTCCAGCTATCACTCGCTCTCCCCAGCTATCGCTTGCTCTCTCTCTCCAGCTATCGCTTGCTCTCTCTCCAGCTATCGCTTGCTCTCTCTCTCTCCAGCTATCGCTTGCTCTCTCTCTCCAGCTATCGCTTGCTCTCTCTCTCTAGCTATCACTCTCTCTTTCTAGCTATCGCTTGCTTGCTCTCTCTAGCTATCGCTTGCTCGCTCTCTCTCCAACTATCGCTTGCTCTCTCCCTCTCCAGCTATCGCTTGCTCTCTCCCTCTCTCCAGCTATCGCTTGCTCTCTCCCTCGCTCTCTCTCCAGCTATCGCTTGCTCTCTCCCTCGCTCTCTCTCCAGCTATCGCTTGCTCTCTCCCTCTCTCCAGCTATCGCTTGCTCTCTCTCTCTCCAGCTATCGCTTGCTCTCTCTCTCTCTCCAGCTATCGCTTGTGCTCTCTCTCCAGCTATCGCTTGCTCTCTCTCCAGCTATCGCTTGCTCTCTCTCCAGCTATCGCTTGCTCTCTCTCTCTCTAGCTATCGCTCTCTCTCTCTCTCTAGCTATCGCTTGCTCGCTCTCTCTCCAGCTATCGCTTGCACTCTCTCTCCAGCTATCGCTTGCGCGCTCTCTCCAGCTATCGCTTGTGCGCTCTCTCCAGCTATCGCTTGCGCTCTCTCTCCCGCTATAGCTTGCGCTCTCTCTCCAGCTATCGCTTGCTCTCTCTCTCTCTCCAGCTATCGCTTGCTCTCTCTCTCTCCAGCTATCGCTTGCTCTCTCTCTCTCCAGCTATCGCTTGCTCTCTCTCTCCAGCTATCGCTTGCTCTCTCTCTCTCACTCCAGCTATCGCTTGCTCTCTCTCTAGCTATCGTTTGCTTGCACTCTCTCTCCATCTATCGCTTGCACACTCTCTCCAGCTATCGCTTGCACTCTCTCTCCAGCTATCGCTTGCTCTCTCTCTCGCTCCAGCTATCGCTTGCGCTCTCTCGCTCCAGCTATCGCTTGCGCTCTCTCGCTCCAGCTATCGCTTGCTCTCTCTCTCCCGCTATCGCTTGCGCTCTCTCTCTCTCTCTCCACAGAGATCGCTTGCGCTCTCTCTCTCTCCACAGAGATCGCTTGCGCGCTCTCTCTCTCTCTCTCCACAGATCGCTTGCTCTCTCTCTCCACAGAGATCGCCATGCGCTCTCTCGCTCCAGCTATCGCTTGCGCTCTCTCTCTCTCTCCACAGAGATCGCTTGCGCTCTCTCTCTCTCCACAGAGATCGCTTGCGCGCTCTCTCTCCACAGAGATCGCTTGCGCGCTCTCTCTCCACAGAGATCGCTTGCGCGCTCTCTCTCTCCACAGAGATCGCTTGCGCGCTCTCTCTCTCTCCACAGAGATCGCTTGCGCGCTCTCTCTCTCTCCACAGAGATCGCTTGCGCGCTCTCTCTCTCCACAGAGATCGCTTGCGCTCTCTCTCCACAGAGATCGCTTGCTCTCTCTCTCCACAGAGATCGCTTGCGCTCTCTCTCTCCACAGAGATCGCTTGCGCTCTCTCTCTCCACAGAGATCGCTTGCGCTCTCTCTCTCCACAGAGATCGCTTGCGCTCTCTCTCTCCAGAGATCGCTTGCGCTCTCTCTCTCCACAGAGATCGCTTGCGCTCTCTCTCTCCACAGAGATCGCTTGCGCTCTCTCTCTCCACAGAGATCGCTTGCGCTCTCTCTCTCCACAGAGATCGCTTGCGCTCTCTCTCTCTCCACAGAGATCGCTTGCGCTCTCTCTCTCTCCACAGAGATCGCTTGCGCTCTCTCTCTCTCCACAGAGATCGCTTGCGCTCTCTCTCTCCACAGAGATCGCTTGCGCTCTCTCTCTCCACAGAGATCGCTTGCGCTCTCTCTCTCCACAGAGATCGCTTGCGCTCTCTCTCTCCACAGAGATCGCTTGCGCTCTCTCTCTCCACAGAGATCGCTTGCGCTCTCTCTCTCCACAGAGATCGCTTGCGCTCTCTCTCCACAGAGATCGCTTGCCTCTCTCTCTCCACAGAGATCGCTATGCTCTCTCCAGATCGCTTGCTCTCTCTCCACAGAGATCGCTTGCGCTCTCTCTCTCCACAGAGATCGCTTGCGCTCTCTCTCCACAGAGATAGCTTGCGCTCTCTCTCTCCACAGAGATAGCTTGCGCTCTCTCTCTCCACAGAGATAGCTTGCGCTCTCTCTCTCCACAGAGATCGCTTGCGCTCTCTCTCCACAGAGATCGCTTGCGCTCTCTCTCTACAGCGATCGCTTGCTCTCTCGCTCGCTCTACAGCTATCGCTTGCTCTCTCGCTCGCTCTACAGCTATCACTCGCTCTACAGCTATCGCTCTCTCGCTCGCTTGCTCTACAGCGCTCACACTCTTCAAAAATCGCTCTCTCTCCAGCTATTGCTCTATCGCTCGCTCTCTCTCCAGCTATTGCTCTATCGCTCGCTCTCTCCCCCCAGCTATTGCTCGCTCCTGCTCTACACCTATAGCCATCTCTATCTATAGCCATCTCTATACATCTACTGCTATCCATCTCTATACATCTATAGCTATCTATACCTTTCTCTATATACCTATATCTGTCTATATATCCCCCTTTATCTTGCTCCTCCCAGGACTCCCGTTTTTTTTCAGTTTGAGTACTGGGAGGGAATCGCCAGCCCAAGTGAGAGAGCACTATAGCCCATTCGCTCCAGCTAGACAGCCTAATCAGGCTATTAATTTCCAACAAGCTTCTAGACAGCAGTCTAGTCCTGCCATTCCTGCAGGCTTCCCTACCTCCACTTTTCCACAAGCGTTCTGCAAGCTCATTACAATACTACCTTACAAGCAATGTATGTGCTTTACTGCACATGCAGCAAGGCTAAGTGGTGCACAGCTTGCAATATAGGCTTTTTATGCAGTCAGTAGGCGATTACCTACCTACCTACCAGTACACACCACCAACTCAGTCAAGCTGCCCTTCTTTCCCCTGCAGTATGGATGAACCAATATCTGCTATTCACTGCCACCTTCCTCATCCAGCAGTTCCAGCACCTATGTCACTAAATGAACACAGGTCATCTGAGCTGCCATCAGGGTTTTACATCTCTACCCCACATGGTTAGTTAAGGATGTATTCCTGAAGCATACCCGTCAAGTAGTCAGTGCTCAAGCTCAATGTGCTTACAAGCATAACAGGCAAATTTTCTGCATACATTATGAAAGGCTCCCTGTACATGGTGACTGGTTACCTTAGAACCCAATATTAACAGAAGTAAATGCATCAAGCTGTTGAAGATTCAAGTAACATTGGACAGGTGGAGGACTCTTGAATGGCATCAGTTGTAGAAGTTCTTCCAAGAGGAGGCGCCAAAGTAGAAGAAACCAGATTTATTAAGGCAAAACAAAAATGAAGCTACGAGAATGATTTTAGACAATATAGCTTTCTGAAAAATTTTGGTAGAGGGGGAAAATTTAAGTTTATGAACACCTTAGGGGACACTTTTGGATGACAGTATTATAGAGTCATCCCCTGGGAGGAAAGGGAGTAGAAACTGAAGCCTTTGGTGTTAGTCGAGGGAGCAAGCAGGTTGTAGTAAAGCTTTCCCCTGCAACAGATCTCCCATGCTACTAATGGACTGAGATGCCACTTGCATTACACTAGCAGACAACAGTTGAGTCTGTCTACACTAGCAGACAACAGTGGAGTCTGTCCATGAGAAAGTTGGCTTCCCAGGAATGTGGATAGCTATCAAAAAGCAAACAGACACTGCCAACGGCCACACTCTTGTAACCTCTCAACACAATGTGTAGGGACGTACACTACTGCAGCCGTACTATAAAAGTGGATAGCAAATGACACCAGGGGGGGGCCTGAAAGGCCTGATGAATAAGGACCACCATCTATTAAAAGCACTGGTGTGCAGACTCATCTCTGCATGTAATCGTGCTTTTTTGACTGTTTGTACTTGAAAAGCTCCTTCCCACGCTATCCTATACAGACATGGTCATGGTTAACAGTCATTACAGGATGCTGAAGATAAAAAGGAACCACCCTAGAGTAGAACTTGAGCTAAAACCATCATGATAAATGCATTCCACATGCTTTGCAACTCATGATGTGATCACATCAACTTATATATACATAGAGTCCACTGTGCCTAGAGTGCCCGCTGCAAAAACTACATGTTAAACTCTGCACAAGGAAAGTACAGGTGCGTAAAATCTTACCATAGCAGTAGATGCCATTCTCTTTACTACTACAGTATTCCTTACAACAGGGATCCCCTGCTAAGGGCAGCCCGACGTCAGGCCATTATACCAACATTTTTAGGTTGCTAATGGTACACCGTATGTCACATGCATTCTTCCCACATACAGCTTAAAGGTGACATCTGGAAGTACTATCCTCAGAACTGACAGCCCCAGTAGGAATGCAAATACAAGGAAAAAAAGAGGTGCCAGAGACATCCATAAGTGATAAACACAAGGAGAGGGAGTGAATACTGCAACAGTGAACAGAAGGGCATCTACTGTTGTAGTAAGATTTTACACAATTGTACTATGTCCTTCCATTTCAATATTGCAGTAACCCTTACAATAGGGAGAGTGCAAAAGCTCATGAAGTAAACAGGGAGTAAAAAGGACCAGCAGAATCCTCTAGGAACCCATGAAGGATGGACCTAAGCAAAACCAGCTCTAGGCCTTGATATCACATCCAACTTATAGTGCTTGGTAAAGGTATGCAGAGAAGTCCAGGTAGCTGCCTCGAACAGAATTCTTATGTAAACCCTTGAAAAAAAAATCACGAGAAGCCACAGCCCTAGTAGAATGAGCCTTAACAGAAGAATCTTGCCATGAAAAGGAAACAAAAAGTGTCTTTAGATATCCAGGAAGAAATAGTTTGCTTGGAAACAGCCAACCCAAAGATCTAGGATAAAGAGAAAAGTTTTTTTTAACCATAATGTTCCATCTGTGTTGTCCATCTTCAGTTATCTGACTGATGGGTTTGGTACCAAATATCTGAACAAACGCAGCAAACTGTGACCAAAAACTCTGAGCTCAAGTCCTAACCACAATACCTCTGCTCCTGGTTACCCCAGATCATGAAAAATATAATGCCTTCATAGAGGCTATATCTGTAGCCTTTATAAACAGTCAGTAATAGGGTATTCATATTGCCCTATCCAGCAAAAAACTATCAGGGCAGGGGGAAGGAGGGATGGAAGCAGAGGATAAATGAAGACAGACAACACAGATGGAATATTATGTTAAGTACATAATGTCTTTATCTGATGTTGTCTATCTTCATCTATCAGCAAAACAGTAATACACATTGCTTGAAGAGGATAAACCACTTGGAATGCAGCAACAAAGTACATCTTCCAATAGATACGAACTCGGAGTGGTCCACAGCAAATGGATAAAAACCTAAATTTTAATGACAAGTTGAACAGTAGATAAACGCTTTCACGGTAAGCTCCATCAGATCTAACATACAACTCCGAATACATCAATTAAAAACAAAAAACATTTCCGAACACACGTAAACTAAAACGAATCACAGAAAAAACACTCCCCACACCAAAAATGGTCGAAAAAGAATTTACTGGTGCATCCGGAACCTCGGCTTTCGCCGTCAAGGAATATTTTTGCACTCAAAACACCTTTACACACCATACAACTGAATTGCACATTCCTCATGAATCAAACAATTAATTCCTATGATTAGTGTATACATAAGATTCCCCAACTCCATTTCACATCTCTTGCTCAATGCTGGATAGAGGTGTTCAAATTCAACAATAGAATTCATGATATATTATATAATAAATATAAAACAGGATTCTTATATACTACATGATTGATTCTAAAAACTAATATCAATACAAACATATACAGACACAGATATAAATAGGAAATTCATGAACTCTAGAAAATTGTGTATATAATAATTCCCAAACTATATGATCTAACATTATAAATTTATGTCTAAATTTAATCCCTTAGGATATAAAGTACCAAAATTAATACTTTTGGTTTCCAGTTGTATCAATTTTTGTACAAAGTCTTCATCCTGACAAAAATAAGGCTTGGCTAACACCAAAAAAAAAAATAAATAATCACTACTTTCATGAAATGTACAAAAGTGTTGTGCAACTGGGCTCCCCATTCTACCCCTTCTTATATCACTTAGATGTTCCACAACTATCTTCTTGATGGCCTTTTTAATTTGGCCGATATACCATTTTATTGTAGAACATCCACACCGCAAAATGTATATAGCCCCTCTGATATCACAGTTGTAATATTCTTCGGCCCTACAGATCTCATCATTTATTGTTGTACCATCCAAGTTCCTAATCCTATTACAAATCCTGCATCTACCACAGGGGAAGCTGCCTCTTCTACCCTTACTCTCTACCAATGTACCTGTAGTTAACCCTCTAAGATTCTTAAACCTACTATAAGAAAAGGTAACTATCCGGAAAAATGTCCTTAAGTTTGACATTAATTATTATGGGCCAAAATCTCCATACTAATCCTTTAAGAATTTCAGAGAATGGAGAATATTTGTTCATAAAGAACAATCTAATTCCCCTTCAATTTTCCGTCGGTTACCTTCCCCATTCCAGTAGTCCTTTGTCCACTTCTCACACTGTGCGATAAACCAAATTTCTTTAATACTTTATTTTTGGCTCTACTCAAAGTTTCAAGGTCATACCCTCTAGTTAAAAGTCTTGGGTTAACTTTCCCATTTCATAACCCAGCCTATTGCGATCAGAAGTATCATTAGCTATCCTCAAAAATTCTCCATGTGGAAGATAGTAGATGTGGAGCATGCATGCTGTCTGCTCTGAGAAAAAGTAACTGCAATGGCCTTGGTGTATGGACGACAATCTATCTGAACCTTATCAGTTAAATAGAATTCTAGATCTATATACTGGATGCTCCCCCCACTGGTATTGTATGTAAACTGTAATCCAAACCTGTTATTATGCATTTCCTGCACAAAGTCCTGAAACTCATGAATATCACCTTTACAAATAAATACTAAGTAGATGTACCTATTATGCAAGATGACCTTCCGCTTATAGAATTTGGTATTGTAAATATAATTCATTTCAAAGTGATTCCTGAATAGGATGGCATAGGCGGGGGCAAAGGAAGTCCCCATTGCTGTGCCCTCCTTTTGCAGGAAATGCTGGTTTCCAAAACGAAAACAGTACGTGGTCCTTCCCCCATCATAATACTGATGGCTTCCAAGCCCCATTTGTTTTTAATAGATAAACTAAGTTGACTATCCAACTTTACAACGGGAAACTAAAAGTATTATTAATTTTTGTACTTTATATTCTAAGGGATTAAATTTAGACATCAATTTAAATGTTAGATAGATCAAATAGTTTGGGAATAATTATATACACAATGTTCTAGAGTTGTTCATGAATTTCCTATTTATAACTGTATAGGTTTGTATCCTTAGTTTTTAGAATCATTCATAAAGTAAATAAGAATCCTATTTTATATTATATATTGCGAATTTTACTGTTTAATTATTTGAACACACATATATCCAGCATTGAGAAAGAGATGTAAAATGGAGTTAGGGAATCTTATGTATACACTGATCACTGGAATGGTTTGATTAAAGAGGAATGTGCAGTTTCAATTGAATGGTGTATAAAGGTAAAGCTGTTTGAGTGCAAAGATATTCTTTGAAGGCAAAAGCCGAGGTACCAGATGCACCAGTAAATTCTTTCTAACATTTCTGGTATAGAGTGTTTTTTCTGTAAAAACAAAACAGCCAATCAATCCAAAGTGCATCTGAACAAATTAAATTGTTACTATGGTATTTAATTTGCTCAGATGCACTTTGGATTGACTGGCTGTTTTTTGTTTTTAATTGTAGTATTCTGAGTTGTATGTTAAACCTGATGAAGCTTACCATGAAAGCGCTTATCTACTGTTAAGCTTGCCATTAAAATTTAGTCTGTTTTTATCCATTTGCTGTGGACCACTTTGAGTTCGTATCTGCTGGAAGATAATCATTTATCGTTGACTGATGGAAAAGAGTCCCTAGCAACCTATGATCTTGGGAGAATTCACGGAATTATATTCATGAGTGTCATTGCATCAAATGGGTCTATTCACCTGGAGACCAAATCTAACCTGAAATAGGTGGAGAAGGTGTGAATAGTAGTCCAGGCTGCTGCTGCACATATACCATCCATCGAAGATAAGGAATGGGAAACTACAAAAGTAGCCAGGGCTTTCATAGAATGAGCATTTCTAGTAAGACAATTTTTCTGTGCTAGAGAAACAATGCAATTCTTCAGCTATCTTGCCAAGGTAACCTTGTTCTATGTAGATAAAAGCCCAATTGCCAGCGAACATCTAATAAACGTAAACAGTAATTTCATTTGAAAGGTTGGGAAATGCAACCGGCAAATTAATGCTATTTATATTATCTGACATCACCTTAGGTAGACAGGAAGAGTTTATCCTACAGGAGACTCTCTCTCTGGAAATGAGGAATGCAGATTTATGTAATAACACTTGTATTTCTGAAATCCCAGGATCACATTTTTTTTTCCTTCTTGCAGTTTTGTACGTCTAAAGTACAGTTGTGCACCTACCATAAATGTAGATGTTAGAGTGTATTCACTGTTGCAGTCATTACTCTTGGGTTATCCTGCTGGCATGCTACCCGCAGTCGGCCTGAATTCCAAAGTCTTGGGCGAGCATCGGTTGCTGTCGCCTCTTCCCTGACGTCAGTGCACCAGGGGTTTAAAAGACGCAGCCGACGTCATTTTCTTCAGTTTTTCTTGCCCCAGATGTCAGGTGCCCCCAAAAGGGTAGGCTAAATAGATTATGCCAAAAAACATGCATGCACTAAAGTAAACATTTCCTTCATCTACAAGCAAATACACCACATAGGTTGCATAGCATAGAGAAGTACAGACAAGACCCAGCAAATGAAAGGGGGATGGTGGGAGGGTAACCTGGACTGCAACAGTGAATACACTCAAACATCTACATTTATGGTAGGTACACAACTATACTATGTTCATTGTGTTTCACTGTTGCAGTCATTACTCTTGGGTTGAATCCCAAAGCTGAGGATGGGTGGCTGGGCTAAATAGGATTAGGAGAGGCTAGCCCTGCAAAACTACAGTGGCAAAGCCAGCTCTGGATTTAGAGTAGAGAATAAAGTGGTAGTGCTTTGTAAAAGTGTGCACTGAACTCCAAGTTGCAGCCTCTAAGATGTCTTTGGTTGGTACTCCTCTGAGGAAGGCTGCTGAAGTGGCTGCTGCTCTGGTAGAATGTGACCTAATGCCCTTAGGCACTGATTTGCCATACTGTGAGTAGCAGAAATGAATGCAATGGCCTATCCATTTTGCAATAGTCTGTTTTGAGATGGCCTTTCCTTGTGATCCTGCAGCATATGCAACTAAAAGTTGCTCAGTCTTTCTGAAAGCTTTAGTTCTGTCAAAGTAGAAGTGCAGTTGTCTGTGTATGTCCAAAGAATGCAGTAGTCTCTCACCCTTGTTCTGTGGGTTTGGATAAAAGGTAGGTAAGTGAATGGTTTGATTAAGGGCCACACTGGACTCCACCTTAGGCATAAATGTAGGGTTAGTCCTCGGAGAAACCCTGTCTGGATGGAAAATTAAAGGTTCCACAGCCATGAGTGCCTGTAACTCAAACTCGTCTTGCAGAGGTTATTGCTAGGAGCAGAGTTGTTTTCCAGGATAAGAATTTAATATCCACTGTTGAGGCTTGCTCAAAAGGAGGCAGTGTGAGTTTTTCCAAGACATAATTTAGGTCCCATGCAGTTACTGGTGCTCTCCTTGGGGGTGTTATGTTTTTGGCCCCTCTGAGGTACTGTCTTATTAAAGGATGAGAAAAAATAGGTGGTTTCGTATTGTAATGGGCTGAAATGGTAGAGGCATGAATCTTAATTGATGAAAAGGATAGGCCTTTGTCCAGCATTTCAGTTAAATATTGTAAAATGTGAGGAATATTTGGTACAAACATGTCAATTCCTTGTTCCTAGTTCCAAGCACAGAATCTCTTCCATTTTTATGCATAAGATTTTCTGGTACTGGGCCTCCTGGCCTCCAAGATAACATCCATTACAGCTTTTGAGAGTGGAGTGTTACGAATGGCTACATTATTTGCCATGCTGCCAGATTTGAGGTACTGATGTGGCTGTGCAGGATCTGATTGTTTTGTTGGGTCAGTAAGTGAGAAGTTTGAGGCAATGTCCAGGCTGGTCCTTGAGACAAGTTCTCTAGGATTGGGTACCAGTGCTGGCGTGGCCAGTCTGGGGCAATCAGCATCATTTTTGGCTTCTCTTGTCTGACCTTTAGGAGTACCTTGGGGAGGAGAGGCAGTGGAGGAAAGGCATATACGGTAAGGTTTTTCCAGCCGAAGGATAGGGCATCCACTTTCCATGCTTGCTTGTGGTAAATCCTTGTGCAGAACTTCTTTAGTTGGCAATTGTGAGGGGAGGCAACTAGATCTATGTCTGGGCATCCCCATTTCCTTGTTATGATGCTGAAGACTTGTGGATCCAGTTTCCACTCGTGGGGATCCATGAGCTTTCTGCTTAGTTCGTCTGCCATAGTATTTATTTTTCCTGGCAGGAATTGTGCTTGCAGGTGAACTTGATAAGTCAGTGCTGTGTACCACAAAGTCATAGCTTGCCTGCAGAGGGGGTAGGAATGTGTGCCTCCCTGCTTGTTTATGTACCACATGGCTGTAGTATTTTTCATCTTTATTAGTAGTTGTCCTGGATGAAGTAAGATCCTTGAAAGCTGTCAGGGCATTCTGAACAGCTAGCATCTCTTTTTGATTGATATGAAGATGCATCTGGCTTGCGGGCCATGTGCCCTGAATATATTTTCCTGCCATGTGGGCCCCCCAGGCATAATCTGATGCATCCTTTGTTAGCATCTGTCTGGCTGTGGGTAAAGTGAATGGCTGTCCCTTGTTGTGGTGGCAGGCCTGTGCCCACCATCGAAACTCCTGTTGCAGGCAGGGAATGAGGGTAATTAATGTTTCCAGGCTGTGGCAATGTTGAGTCCAAACACTTTTTCGATACCATTGTAGTTCTCATATGCAGTCTGGCACATGGAATTAGCAGAATGCAGGATGCCACGAAGCCCAAAGCCTGCAGAATTTTTCTTGCAGATAACTGGGTCTTTGTTGCCAACATTTTGAAGTAAGAAGTCAGTTGTCATTGTCTGGCGTGAGATGAGCCATCTGGGCAGTTGTATTTAAGCTTGCACCCAGGAATATTATCTCCTGAGAGGGTACTAGTTTTGATTTCTTTTTGTTTACTGTGTACCCTAGGCAAATTAGTAATCTTTTTACAAATGCCAGATGCTGTAGTAGAATGTCTTTGTTCTCTGCTTGAATAAGGCGGTCATCCAAGTAAGGATATATTTGAATTCCTCTTTGTCTGCAAAATGCAATTTCTGGTGCCAGGCATTTGGTGAAGACCCTCGGCACAGTAGATAAGCCAAAGGGCAGTGCAGAGAATTGGTAGTGCATTGAGCCAGCTATGAATTTGAGGCATCTTCTGCAAGATTGTCTGATTGGGACAATCTTAGGTCCAAAGTAACTAGCCAAGCCTTCTTGCCCAGCATGGGCTGCTGCAGAGTCAACATTTTGAATTTTGGAACGTCCAGAAATGTGTTTAGAATAGTCAGGTCCAATATTGGTCTCCAGGCTTTGTCCTTTCTGGGCACCAGGAAAAGTCAAGTAAAATCGTTGTCCCTGCTCTTGTTGTGGTACTTCCTGAATGGCCCTCATGTCCATGAGGGATGAAACTTGCTTTTGTGCTTCTGCCCATTGATTGTGTGGCAGGTCTGGCATACCTTTTGCTCTTGGCAGGGTGTGAAAGTGAAACCTGTAGCTCTGAGACACTATGTTCAAGACCCATTTGTCCTGGGTAATCATGTGCCAATTTGGTGAAAAAAGTGCTAGTTTTGCCCCTAAGGGGGCTGCCAAAAGATAAGTGCTTGGTTCTGGCAGAGGAAAGTCACTGGGACTGTTTCCTGTATGGTTGTGATCTGTCCTCTCCGCTTTTGGAGGTAGAAGCACCCCATTGTTTAGGCCTGTATGAGCCTTTGGGCTGGGATCTGCCTCTGGGGCGTCTGTATCTGCCTCTTTGTGGCCTGTCTGACACTGGAAAGGACCAATTCTTTGTAGGCCAGTTCCTGCTAAATCTGGGTGGCTGTACCTGTAGGAAATCCTTAACTGTCTGCATGGATTTCGCTTTATCCTCCATTTTCTTCAACACCCCTTCTGCTTTAACACCAAACAAAGCATCATGCTTAACGGAGCATCCAATAATTTCGCTTTAACATGATCAAGCAGATTCTGTTCCTTTAACCAAGCATGCCTTCTAATGACAGAACCCGTAACTGCGGCCCTGCATGAGGCCTCCAGTGAATCAAAACTACATTGCAAAGTATGCTTTCCCAGTTGTTTAGCTGCATGCAATAAATCCTGCATTTCCTCGTTATCTGGACATTCAGAATTTGTCAACATTTTCTGTTTAATCAGTGACATTAAGTATTGCTGATATTTAAGCATATGAAACAGACAATTTAAAGCCCGCTCAGCCAAGGTAGCAGAAGTGTAAAATTTTTTCCACTATCTGTCCAGTGCCCTAAAATCCCTATCAGAGGGGACAGGGTTTTTTTGCAGTGGAAGCCTTGACCCCTTTGGGACCCTGAGATATAGTTTCTGGGTCAGCAGCAGGGTTTTTATATAGAAATTTATGAGAGTCTGGAACCCTGTAGCATCTGTCTGGCTTAGCAGGTGCAGGGGGTAAAGAGTCAGGAGACAGGACAGACTCTGAAAATACATCTACAATGTCTACAACAGGTGGAATAGCAAGAGGTCTGTGCTGAGGTAGTAAAAGAAAATCTCTGAGCCTTTTCTTAGATTCTGAATAATCTTGGCTCTCCCAGTGAAAATGCTCCCTTATGGTATGCAGGGTTTCTCCAAAAGAATAATCCTCAGGAGGAGAGGCTGAAGGAATAGATTCTTCAGCATCAGAATCCTCATAGGGAGGAAAAGAGCATCACTGTTCAGAAGAGGGGTCGGAGGAAATTGAAACTTGATCAGAATAGTCATATTGTCTCTTGCCTAGGCCTCTCATCAGGAGAGAGATGGGAACCCCTGATCAAAGTAATTAGGTCTTCGGCCATTTTAAGCAGGTTTCTTAGGCATGGAAGTCTGTCCAAGAGAATGCTGTACTTGTTTCTTTGTCTTTAGAGCTGTTTTAGTATTTCAAGCTGAGGTAGGCTTGACATATAATTGCGTAGGTCTGAAAACACCCTCAGAAGCCGATGCCTGCTCAGCGGCTCCGGATGCATCTGAGGCAAGAGTTTCCGAGGGTCCAATACCTTGAGTATCCAGAGGCCTAGTCGGCTCCACGTCGGTATCGGCCTGTGGCTTTGAGATAGTGGGCGTCAGGGGCTGCGAAAGCGCCTCATTGAGAACTGACGACTGGCCTAGCGGGGGCCTAGTCGGTTTTGGACTGCTGATGCCTGTCCTTTTTCCTTGCGCTTTTTATAAACACCGGTAGTCGGCTGTTCCGACGGCATTATATAATTAAACCTTTGGCCAAAGTAATGAAAGGCAAAATCGTACCAACGCTTAATAGTGCGTTGGTTAAATCTAGCACAAAACCAACAGCTAGCAACGTCGTGATCAGGGCCTAGGCAAGGAATACAGTATGAATGAAAATCCTTATGAGGTATTTGCTTCCCACAAGAAATACAATTGTTAACTTTTTCTGACATCGGTCTGGAACAAGAAAAATGGTTTCCCCAATGGGGTACTTCACTTTAATGAAGACTTCGGATCAGAAATTCGATTTTGAAACTCAGGAGTCGGCCGAGAGGCACTTGCAAACTGCATTTGCTTCAGGCACCGCGCGGCAAGAAAGATTGAAGAAAATGTGGTTCTGTGGGCCACCTCTGCCGCGAGAGTGTTTTTTTCCATTGAAGCTCCCCATGGGAGGTCTACACGCCTTGCAAAGGCACTTTGAATTTTGAACCACTTTTCCCCAGGCGCCTTATGATTCCTGAAAAGGATCTCTGTGGGAAAGGAAAGATGCGTTTACGGTGGAGAAATATATTAATATTTTTCTCACTCGAGTAATGCTTCTTGAACTTTTGAGCCAAGGGGAGATGGACCGCCAAAAGCACTGAATAATGAAAGACCCAAACTACTCTGCAAAATCAGATAGATGCATGCAGGCAGTTTCAGACGTTGCCACTGAGAGACGCACCTGAATGTAAGTGCAATGAGCATCATGGGACGAGCTGGACACATACTGCAGGGTAAATGACTGGGAAGCCGCTTTCTATTACCTCCTCAGAGAGGACTCCTGCAAGGGCATCAGACCACTCTAATCAGATCCCTCTGAAGTCTGGTAAAAATGGCTAAAAACTCACGGATCTTAAGGGGCAGGTCGATCAAGTGTAATCTCACTTTCCAAACCTTATCCTCTGGGGAAAAGAATTTTGACAGGAGTACTGAGATGGACTGCAAGTAGTCAGGACCTTTCCACACCTGCTGAAAAATCAACTGAGCAAGCTCATCAGTGGGCGGAATTACCCAAGAGGTAGACCGTTGGGTGCTGAAGGATAGTAACACAGATTCCTCTGGGACTTCCAGTCACCTCCCTGTTTTAGAGACTACAGGGCGTCTCCAAAGGATACATCATAGGGAGACTTTAGAGACCCTTCCCCTTACAATGAACTCAGTATCTTCAGTGACCGATTTCTCCATGGGATAAAAGTGCTTTCACTGCACTTTCTCTTCTGAGGGGCCTCAGTGGGACAGGCCATGGGGGTTATCAGAAGATCCTACCTTCAGGCATTCACTGTCCCCCTGGATATGCTGGTGGGGGGGGGTTACACTAGATAGGGCTCTTCAGTCTTGAAAACTTGAACTCCCCAAAAAGAAAAGCAACCAAGCAACAGACATCATCCTCTGAATTGCGGTCATTTCCTGTCCTGAAGAGACACTGCCATGGCAAAAGGCTGGGCTGAATCAATACACTGTGATGCTCCGAGATGCAGGGACTGCTCCAAGAAGAAATACACACCTGCTCCCAGGAGATGACGGCACATACTTGCCCCCCCCCCCCAAAGGTCACCAGATCCAAAAAACTGAAGCGCTCCTACGAATCTGCGATTACAAAAGTAAGAACATCTCCAGAATCAATGCAGGTTGGCACTGAGAGGGTTGGGGCCGAATAGTTTAAAGACTCAAAGGGCGAGGACTGTCCTAGGAAGCATCACAAAGGTTTAATCAGTGTTGAGAGGGTCAGCAACAATGGAAAGTTCTGCTCTAATAGTTTTGGTGCCTTATCCTGTATTTGGTTTTGGAACCGAAGATCCTTCGGTGCCAAAGACGCAGATTCCAATAAGGCTATTCTGTTCCACAGATGCTGTAGGAACTGAAGAAATACTGTTTTGAAACGGAAGAAAAATTCCTTAGTGAAAAGGTTAGAGATTTATATAACAAATAATTGACTCAGCTTAAGAGCTTTGACGAACATGTCTTTCTCTGGAAGTGGCCAACGAGATCGGAGGCAACTAGGAGAGGCATTGTGGGTAGGACTTAAGCTTGAGAGTTTTGGGTCAGTGCAAGCTGTAGTAACAGCTGGGAACCAAACTCAGTCAATGATAAATGAAGACTAATATCAGATCAAAAAGATGAGCATATCTGCAAAAAGCTTTGGTCTTATCCATATCAAACCATATGCACATCCATACCGTGCAAAACCTTCTCACTAGCAGATTGTGGAGAAGGGAAAAAAGTGAGCAAATGAACAGACTGAGTAAGACACATCTCATTGACCACTATTGTCATAAAAGGATCAGAACTGAAGGGACAACCCCATCCTTATGGAAAACTGAAAATGGGGGAACAGCCATAAGGGCTTGAAGCTCACCTATCTAAAAGTAAGGGCCAATAAAAGGACAGTGAGAACAATTCTGCAAGGAAGATGAAGCTGCAGAATCAAAAGGAGACAGTATTTTTCAAAAACAAAACTAAGGTCCTAGGAAGGAGGGATAGGTTTCCTGAGAGGTCTAATATGAAGGACGCTTTTAATAAATTGTTTACTCTCAAATCTAAAGAGGGTGCTAGAGGCAGGCAAGCACAAACAGTAGACAAGTGGTCCTTAACAGAAGAATATGCCAACCCAGCACTGGGTAATTCACACAGATAGAACTAAAGAACATCCACAAAGTGGCTCCAGGTTACGAGAAAGACACCAAACAGAAAACCTCTTCCATTTGGATAAGTAGATTTCCTGGCCTCCTGCAGGACCCTAAGCAAGTCCTCAGAAAACTAGGACTCTAAGGAATCAAGATCTTACAACCCACAGTGTCAACTGAAGAGTGGACAGGTGGGTATGGATGAGAGATACCTTGTCTTGTGAGTAGGTCTACCCTGTGAGGTTACTTGTGAAGACCGTTGTGGCATCCCCCACTCTGGCCAGTAATCAAGGAGCCTGAATCCTCACACCACTGACCCTGGAGAGGGACATTCACTTGGAATACAATGAAAGCACTCAGTATTTCCAGATGTAGATTTGTCTGCATAAAGCACAATTTCCCTTAAGAGCACCCAGGGAACACGCTTAGTCCAGTGGCAGGTTCCTCACTATACCTGCCCAGACCCCCAATAAGACTCCCCACTGACATAGCTTAGAGTTGAATCCTTAGCTGGGGTTCTAAGCCAAGTCCTCCCACACCATCTCCATGAAACCAGTGCTGTGTCCCTGTTCCAAGCAGCTAGCTGACACACACCAAGACTTCATTTGCACATACACACCTGGGAAAGGCTGGCACAGATGCACCTGTTGTGCTCCATTCTGTCCAGACAAGGTAATCACTGCCAACAGAAGCCCTGCCAGCTTACTTTAAGGCTCTTACAAGGGTACCCAATTATAGTGAGTGAAATTAATACAAATGGTAATGTTGACCAAACTGCAAGGCTTTCAGGAGTGGCCAGAATTATCAAATATATGCAAATACTCTCAAAGCTTAAATACTTTATAAAAAACCACCACAATGAAAAGGTCAAATATATTTAAACAAGAAAATACTAAACATCTATTTACAGTAAATACCGTGTGTCTCAGTCATGGGAGATATTAAAAATAACATTGATAGAAAGTTTCACAGTTACAGAAAAACAGTATTTAGCTAATCTCAGTATCTATTCCTGATAGACTAAAATAATTACTTTTCCTACTTACTGGAATAGACTAAAATAATTACTATTCCTTCTTACTGAATATAACAAGGCAAGATGGGTGAGTGGTCCTTATTGCCAGATCCAAAACAAAATGAGAGCAATTTCCTACTAATATCTAAAAAAAATTATTTCAGAGCCAATTACACAATGACATCACATCTAGTCATCTGACCATTTCCCACACTATCCCCCACCACTAGAAGCGGACAGGATTTTAGCACTATGTGTTAACACACACAGCTTTGCTCAGATGTGGTGCAGCTGCTGGAAGTAACCATAAAATCATTCCACTCTTCCTACAGGAGCTACAACCTATTCTCTAGGACAGACATTGCGTCTCTGGCTCCATTCAAAACGGTGGTACATCTTTATGTGGCTTAACCAATAAAGTAATTTCAGCTATATTTTAAAGTCAGGTTGATTAACCTCTTCCCTTCCAGTATAAGCTGTTACAATGTATACATTTAATACAGGCTGCAATACATGCGACATTTCTTTTCCTTCTAGCAGGGCACACTGAAATTTTAGCACAGCAAACCTTCCAAATACATTTTCAGCACAAGCATCTGCACAAATCAGTTTGATATAAAGATGACATACTTATTTACAAAATTCCAGCTAGATGTGCAGGCGCAAGTCATGCATCCACTACCCTACGCCTCCTGGCACGGCTGGCATTATCTCCCATCACAACTGCCCTTGGCCAAATGCAGAAAAGGAAAATAATGCTGTGTCAAAAGGGAGTCGCCAATAAAATTTTGGGAACATGCTGTTATATCTTGAACAGGCCTTTTGGAATGAGAGGAAGGGGAGGGAAGGCATAAAGAAACATACCCTGCCAGGAAAAAAAAAAGGGGGCATCTACTTTCCAGACCAGAGGAAATGAGGCTCTGGCAAAAAACAGGACGTTGTCTGTGTAGACGGGAGGCAAATAGATCTACTTGAGGAGTACTCCACTGGTAGACAATGTCCAAAAAAACATCCATGTGAAGCACTGATTCATGGGATTCTGATACGGACCCCATTCAGAATCTGCCACGATGTTCTGACCCGAGGAAAGTAAACTACCTGAAGACTCGCTTGATACTGTACAGCTAGCTCCCACTCTTGAAATGCTAGCCTGCACAGGAGACGAGATCTTGACCTCCCCTTGCTTGATGACATACCACAAATGTGGTATTGTCTGTCAGTACCTTGAGGGGACCGGAAATGAAGACAAGATGAAAATGCTTTAACAGCGAACAGAAGAGCTCATTTTGGACACTGATGTGGTCTATGTTTTGCTGACGAGACCAGAGGCCCTGCACTTTTAGACCAATGAAGGAAACTTGCCCATCCCACGTGAAGCATCTAAACAGCTCCTGAGAGGGGAGTGGAGGTTGATAAGGAAGTCCTGGATTGGTTAACAACTGCTGAATCCATCAATGAATTTCCAGCTTGATGCATGGAAGAGAAGGGACTTTGAAATCTAGAGGATGAGTTGTGCTGAAGCCAAACTGACTTTTGAAACCACTGAAGCCTTCACATTTGGAGATTAGCTGGAAAGAACAGGAATGGTGGAGGCAATGAAACCCTGAGATCTTAAAAATTCCATGGACATAACTGAGGCCAAATGAAGTGGCTAAAAGAAGGCAATAAGAGTTAAAGTCTTTGGAGGAGGCAAGGATGCCAGCATTGTAACACTCTAGACCCTGCATCCCAGAAACGCATGATCTTGTGAAGGGCCAGGAAGGACTTTTGAAAATATGTACTGAACCCTAAGGCTTTGCAGGAGAGAGATATGGCAACATGAAGGTGCTGCGGTAGAATCTCTGGATAGGATGCCTGAAAAAGTAGGTCATCTAAGTAGGGAAAGACCTGCAGGAGCGAGGCATTTGGTGAAAACCCTTAGGGAAGTAGAGAACTGAAAATAACAGGAAGCAGAGAAACAAAAACTTCCTGAAAAGGGGCATGAATACGACATTTAAGATAAGCATCCTTGAGATCCAGGGAAACTAGAAAAACCTGAGCAAGCAGCAGAGGAAAGATCTGAAGGGGTGACATCTGAAAGGAAAGAACCTTCAAAGTGTGCTTCAATAGGTAGGTACTAGGCTGCCTAATGGCATTTATAAGCCTAGCATGTGTTGGCTTTCGCCGCCCCCTTAGATTAGTTCCCTGTGCCTCTGTCTAGCAGAGCCACTGAAGTGATCCCTGGGGTAAACTTTCCCATCCACTCGTCAAGGTTTCTCTTGATTGTCAGTGAGGAGCTCTGTCTAATGTAGAATGGAATCTTGTTTCAAAGCATGGGAAGTCTCTGGGACAGGAATCTATCCCTCCAGCATGTCCTATTTATTGTTGTGGTGAGGTTTAGATCCCTGCAGCATGTGGCTCGAGGGGATATGCAATGTATTTAGCTTTCCTGGCAGGAATTGAGCCTGTAGGTGCTCTTGGTAGCTCAAGGCAGTGTTCCACAGAGCCAGGGTTAGTCTGCAGAGAGGATATGAGTGGGTTCCTCCCTGCTTGTTTATGTACCACATAAGAAGAATTTGGTCTTTGAAGGCTGTCAGAGCATTCTGTACAGCTAACATTTCTTTTTGATTGATATGCAGATGCATTTGACTTGGGTTCCATTTGCCCTGAATGCACTTCCCTGCCAAGTGAGCCCCCCATGCATAGTCCGATTCAACTGTTAGGGTTTGGGCGGCAGGAGGTAGAGTGAATGGCAGTCCCTTGTTTTGGAACTTATCTGTAACCAAGATATGATAGGAATCATTGATTCTAGATTCTGAGAATGTTGACACCATAGGTTTTTTAGATACCATTGTAGTTTCCTCATATGCAGTCTTACATATGGAATTAGTAGAATGCAGTAGGCCATGAACCCCAGGTATTGCAGTATTTTCCTTGCAGATAGCTGGGTCTTTGTGGCCAGTAGTTTGAAGTAGGTTGTCAAATAAACTTGTTTCTCTGGCGTAAGGTAGGCCCATCTGGGAAGCTGTATTCAAGCTTGCTCCCTGGAATACAATTTGTTGGTAGGGTACAAGATGAGATTTCTTTTTGTTTACGGTGTACCCCAGAGAAGTTAACAATTTTCTTACAAATGCCAGATGTTTTAATAGTATGTGCTGGCTTTTTGCCCGAATTAGACAATCGTCCCGGTATGGGTATATTTGAATATTTCTTTGCCTGCAAAATGCAATGACTGGAGCACTTTGTGAATACCCTGGGCGCAGTAGATAAGCCAAAGGGCAGTACAGAGAATTAATAGTGCATGTAGCCTGCTTTGAAGCGTAGGTATCTTCTGCAAGATTCCCCTATTGGGATGTGCAGGTAGGCTTCCTTTAAATCCAGTGTTTCCAACCAGGCATATTTGCCTAGCATAGGAAGCAGCTGATGGGCCGTTAGCATCTTGAATTTTGAGATGGCCCAAAATGTGTTTAGTACAGGCAGGTCCAAGATAGGACACCAGGAATGGTCTTTTCTGGGTACCAGAAAGTCTTTAATAGAAACCTTGTCCCCATTCTTCTATTGGGACAGGTTGACTAGCCCTGATGCTGGAGAGAAAACTTGCTTTTGAGCCTCTGCCCACTTATTTGGGGGTAGATCTGGCCAACCGGTTGGGGTTGGTAAGGAGTGGAAGTGGAATCTGTATCCTTGGAAAGCTACATTTAAAACCCATTTGTCCTGGGTAATGAATTCCCAATTTTCTGCCTGCAGGGCAATCTTTCCCTCAAAAGGAGCAGTCAGTTGTGCAGGGCTTGGAAGGTTTAAAGTTAAGTCATTGAGACAGTTGACCATTTGGGGGGGGGGTCTTACTACTTCCTGTTTTGGAAGTGGGAGCCCCCCCCCCTGCTTAGTCCTGTGAATGCCTTGGGACTGAAGCCTGGGTGTTCTGCTGGTTCTGGGTTTGGACTGAAGGCCTGGGAGAGGCTGGAAAGGACCCATTCTTAGAGGGCCAATGCCTGCTGAATCTAGGAGGTTCTACTTGCAGGAAATCTTTAACAGCTTGCATAGATTTAGCTTTTTCCTCAATCTTTTTAAGTACTTCTGCTTTGTTGCCAAACAGGTGGTCTTGTTTTAAGGCAGCATCCAGCAATTTAGCTTTAACATGATCTGGCAGAGATTGCTCTTTAAGCCAGGCATGCCTTCTAAGTACAGACCCAGTGACAGCAGCCCTGCAAGATGCCTCTAAAGAATCAAAACCACATTGCAAAGTATGTTTTCCAACTTGTTCAGCAGAATGCATTAAATCCTGTAAATCTATTTTCAGCAGTCAGGAATCAACATCATTTCCTGTTTAAGCAATCCAGTGATATGTTGCTGATACTTTAACATATGAAACTGGCAGTTTAAGGCCCTAATGGCCAAGGTTGCAGAAGTGTAAACCTTCTTACCCCATCTATCCAGCGCCCTGGAATCTCTAAACAGAGAGGGTAGGATTTTTGGCAGTAGTAGCCTTAATGCCCTTGGGTGCCTGTGAAATAGTCTCAGGATCCGCAGTAGGATTTTTAAAGAGGAACTTGAGAGTCAGGAACCCTGTAATATCCATCAGGTTTTCTGGGAGCAGGAGGTAGAGAGTCAGGGGCCAGGCTAGATTCTGAGAAGGCATCACCAACAATGTCCAGTAGAGGAGGGATGGTCATAGGCCTGTGTTGGAGCAGGAGTAAGAAATCCCTAAGCCTCTTTCTGGAGTCAGAGTAATCCTGGCTCTCACAGCAAAAATGCTCCCTAAGAGCATGCAAGGTTTCACCAAAAGAGAAATCCTTTGGAGGGGAAGCAGAGGGAATGGAGTCCTCTGCATCAGAATCCTCATAGGTAGATAATGGTAAAGCCCGATCAGAGGAAACCGAAATTTCAGAGTCCTGATCAGACGAATCAGAAGGAAAATCAGTCCTAGGTCACAGAGGGGGAAGGGTGGCTTCCCCTGATTAGAGTAATAAGGTCTTCAGCCATTCTTATTTGTTTTCTAGGCATAGGGGCCTGACCATGCAGTCTGGGCATTGGTTTTCTAGGCATGGATCAAGTTTTAGGCCTTGTGGAGGAAGATGGCGTCTGTTTAATATGCAAGTCAGTACGCCTGACTACACCCTCAGAAGTCAGTGCCTGCACAGCGGCTCCAGACCCATCCAAGGTAGAGACATCAGCAGGTTCCACAGTCTAAGAAGCATCTCGTGGCATACCGGACTCAAGATTCACAGGCCTCTACTTAGACCCATTCGAAGTAGCAAGTATCAGGGGCTGCGAAAGCGCCTCACTGAGAACTAGCGAACTGGTGACTAGCTTAGGAGAAGCAGCAGCTTTGGACCTACGCAGTCTCTGTCTTTATCTTTGCATTTTTTCGGAATGTCGATAGTCAGGTGGCTTACCGAGGCCATTTCTGGATAATTGAACAGAGTACCGAAATATTTAGAAGTGTAAAACAGACAACGAATAGTTCAAGGTTTGAATAAGGCACAAAACCGACAAGGGGCGTCGTGGTCTGGGCCTAGGCAAGGAATGTCGTACGAATGAAAATCTTTGAGGCATTTGCTTTCCACAAGAAATACAATTGTTAACTTTTACTGACATCGGTTTAGAGCAAGAAAAAGGTTCCCCAACAGGGTACTTAGTTTAGTTGAAGACTTCGGTTCCGAAACTCAAAAACGAAAATTTCAGGAGTTGGCCGACTGGCACTTGCGAACTTCTGCTTCGGGCACCGCACGGCAAGAAAGACTGATGTAATGGCATTGGCTGCATGCTTCATACCCCTGACTACCTGACATCACGGAAGATGGGACAGCATCCGACGCAGGACCCAAGACTTTGATAATCAGGCCGACTGAGGGCTACTTAAAGCAGATAACCAAATGTGATGACTGCAACAGTGAAACACTAAGAACATCTGGTGATACTAAGTCTTAACTTCAACCTCAGATGGCAGTATCTTCTTCATATGCAGACCTTCTTTTGGTGTAGATTTCAACAACATAATACATACTTCATGGGCAAACTGGCAGAGGTATTCGGGGAGAGGCAGAGGGGAATTATGGGTAGGGGAGAAGTAAGATCGCTGGATCTACTCGTTTGGAAATCCCAAAACTGCAGAGTGAGCTCAGACATCCATATGTTGACCCAGACAAAGAGGACAACACATCGTTCTAAGACCACAAAAAAACACAACTGCAAGACAAATGCAGCTTATCTCAAAACTTGCTGTAACTCCATAAGAGCACCCTCAACATCCCTACTAAATTATCTCCACGTCTGGTTAACCTCAGTTCATGAAATACTCCAAGGTAGAGAGCTCAACCCTGAACCTGACATGTATATTCCATAGTTGGGCTTCCAGTCATGTTCTGAGGATCTGAACAGTCCTTGGAATTTCAACACTAACAAAATGAATTCCACATTTCAAAACTGTGGTGTACAATTAGGCCTTTAAACTTTGCTAAGCTACACTCCGTTCACCTTCTGTACCAATTTCAGCTCAACTCCAATGAATTAATCACAAGAACTCACTTTGCTACAGTGCATTCTACTTCTAGGAACAAAAATAAAACAGCATAAAATCAGAAAGTACCATATTCCCCCGAAGACTGGCATACTAACTTCTATCTTTTACTACTCTACATTGAAAAAAATTAAATCTATAATCATAAATTTATAGGAAGTGACATGGTACAGAAAGTACTACATATGTCCAGTGCTCTGTCCACTGCTTTGCCTCCTCTTCCCAGCAAGATGACCTCAGATGTTGCATTCCTCTGTGAAAAGAAAGAGCCACACTCTAAACGTACCATTACATATGCTTTCAGAATCTTTGTTTTAAGGACCCTGAAAGAACTGCAGCTGTAAACAGTCAGAAAGAATAGTTGTGTAAAATCTTACCATAACCATAGATGTACTATGTTGCAGTATTTACATATGGGTTGAATTCCTTCTCCATGACCCAATGTCTGGCCTGAATAGAAAAGCTTAATGCCACTGCCTGTACATGAGACGTCACAGAAGGCAGAGAACGTCAGCCATAAAAAGGGACATCCGCACGTACAATCCTCAGAATAAGGCAGCCCCATGAGGAAAAACAAAAATCCACAGGGAATTTTAAAAAAAAAAAAAAGTCATCCTAGTAGAGAGCAAGATGTAAGGGGAAGTTGTGAGGGATAGAATACTGCAACATAGAAGAGAAGGACATACATGGTTATGGTAAGATTTTACACAACTATTCTAGGTCATTCTATCCAATGTTGCAGTATTCTTTATATATGGGAGAGCGCAAAAGCTGAAAGGGAACCCAGGGAGGGGGTAGGAAGACAGGATGACCAAGTAGAAACATTTTCCACAAATCCATGCAGGATTGCTCTGGCAAATCCTACCCTGGATCTGGAAATATTATCCAATTTGTAATGCTTTGTAAAGGTATGAACAGAAGACGAGGTAGCAGCTTCCAAAATGGATTGGGCATCCAGTCCTTTGATGCAAGCCCCTGAGGATGCAACTGATTTGGTGAAATGGACCTCAACAGAAGAGGGTAAGGATTTCCCATGAAAATCACAGCAAAACACAACGGTCTTGGAGATCCATGACTAAATAGTTTGCTTAGAAACAGGTAAACCCAGAGCCCTGGGATAAAAAGACAAAGTTGATCAGATTTCCTAATAGACTTAGTTTTTTCAAAGTAGAATCTGAGCTATGTACATCCAAGGAAGGTAGAATCCTCCCACTAGGAAATTGAGAAGGGAAAAAAAAAGGCAACTGGATTGACCGATTCAGAGACAACTCATTGACCACTTTTGGCATAAAGGAAGGATTAGTTCTCAAAAGACACTCTATCCTTGTGAAAAAAACAGAAAGGAGGTGAAGCCATCAATGCCGGAATCTCAGAGACCCTTCTAGCAGAGGTTAAAGCTATGAGAAGTACTGTTTAAGTGCAAAACGTTAGAGAAGCAGAGGCCACTGGGTCAAAACTGCCCTGAGTAAGCTTCTCTAACACATAGTGGAGATCTCAAGGGGGTGGAATTGGTTTCCTGGGAGGTTTCATGTGTAAGACGCCTTTTAGGAAAAGCTTAACCTCGAGTGTTAAAGGCAAGCAAGCAGACAAGACTGAACAGTGGACCTTTACAGATAAGACCACTGTTAAGTAACAAACACAGGTAAGAAAGCAGTAAAGGAATATCCACCAAGAAGGGGTCCTCTTTCCTTTTTTGGCATCTCAAAAAATCTTTTCCACCTGAAAATGTAAAACTTCCTAGTATTGGGTCTCCTGGCCTCCTGCAAAACCCAAAGCACATCCTTAGAAAACAAGTGCCTGAAAAGAATCAAAAGTTGATCACCCACAAAGTCAACTGCAGAGTTAACAGTTGCAGGTGAATCAGAGATCCCTTGTCCAGAGTCAAAAGTCTATTCAGTGAGGAAACTTGTAGTGATGGCCCTTGGCTAATTGCAGAAGATGGAACCAGTGCTGTCTTGGCCAAAAAGGGGGCCACTAACAAGATTTTTGGTTTGTCCTGTAGAATTTTCAAAACTACTTTTTGAATTAAAGGGAAGGGGGAATGTTTGTACAGAATAGCCAATTGCCATGCTTTGATGGCTAAGCAACAAAGATAAGATTTTGTGCCCTCCTCCTTGTTTATGTACCATCGTAGTATTGTCTATAAAAATCCTGAGAGGTCCTGGTAGAAAAATTGGATGAAAAGGTCCGAAGCGCTAAAATCAGTGGCCTCATTTCTCTGATGTTGATGTGCTCCCTTTTTTGAGAGGGGGACCAAACGCCCTTTACCTTTTTGGCAGCAAAGGTTGCCCCCCAGCCTAACTTTGAGGCATCTGTGAAAAGTTGCTTGACTGGCAGAGGTATCTGAAGTGGAAAGCCAGGATTCTGACCAAGGTGCTGTATCCAACAACTCGGGTCTATTTTCAAGCAAGAGAGAAGAGGAATCAAAGCCTCCAAAGGATTAGCATTCTGGGACCAAACTGTCTTCAAAAATCACTGGAACTTCCTTATGTGAAGTTTGGCAAAGGGCAACATGGGGACTACAGAGGCCATGAATCCCAGCAGTCTCAAACTTCCTGGCTGTGACGGAGGGAAGGGGCAGAAAAGACTAAGAATGGTATGAGTGAATACTTCTTCTGAAGGTAGAAACACCAATCATCAAATCTATCCTGAACATGCAGCCCAGGAAAATGAGATCCTGACTTGCAGTCAGACTATTCCTTGAAATTTATTGTGAATCCTAAGCCCTGTAGAAAGGGAACAGCTAGGTCCAGGTGTTTAAGTAGAAGTTCTGGGCTGCTGGCCAGAAAAAAGCAGAGCGTCCAATGATAAACTTGAAGTCCTTTCAATCTCAAAAAGAAAATGGTTGGGGTTAGACACTTTGTGAAAAACCCCGGGACCAGTGAAAAGATCAAAAGGCAAGGCAGAAAAAGTGCAAAGAACCCACCAAGAAATGCAATAATTTCCTGAACTGAGGGTGAACAGGGATATACAGATACGCATCCTCAAGATCCAGATAAGCTAGGAAAGCATGAGGTGACCAAGGGGAAGACGAGATTGCAGAGATAGCATCATGAAAGACACCACCAGGAAGATGTTCAAAGCTGGCAGGTCTAAAATGGGTCTCAAAGGACAGTCTTTTCTTGGACCCAGAAACATTGAGTAAAATTCCTTTCCGTGCTGCCCTGGAGGGACAGGCTGAATAGTGCCTTGGTTGGAAAGCAAGTAACTGAGAAAAGAGAATAATCTGCAGCTCTAGAGGAAGCTTCAACAGAATCATTGCTGCATTTGATTGAATGTCTAGTCACCTGGGAGGATGCAGCCAATAGAGAAAGAGACAGTGACTTAGCTTCTGGGTCAGGTAACTGGAACAGGGTCCCCAGAGAAGCCTGAGAAAGCAAGGCTAGAGCATACCGAGATGTGTGCGTTTGATAATGAATGGCTCTGATAGCCAAGGTAGAAGTATAAACCTTCTTTCCCAACCTTTCCAAAATTTTGCTTTCTTTGTCAGAAGGGAGCAACCTGACAGAATTTGACAAAAGTAATAGATACCACAGCTGGATCAACTGAAGGACATTTAAAATCTTCAGGGACCTTATAAAAACAGTCAGGTATTTCTGGAGCAGGAGCTTGAGACTATGGGGTCTTAAGAAGTAGATGCAAAGGCATCTAAGAAAGCTGGAAGGACTAGAGGTACTGCTGAAAGATTATATCCACTTTCAGACAACCAAAAACTGCATAATTTCCATGTACCTACCTACACTATGGGGAAGGGCACTTGGGATGAAAAACACTGGCAAAATTTACAGGGAAATAGCAATTTATTCTACTTTTAAACAAAGCAGGTAATCTGTGATGGAAGGCAGAAAGGTTGCTGGAAAGTCTACTCCTTCCTTGCGCTATCAAGGAAAGACACAGTTTATGGCTATAATATATATTTAGGAAAACTTCTGTGTAACCTCATATGCTAACCACTAATCCACACACTAAAAATTGGTAAACTGCATGACTAGGTGCCTTAATCCTCTACACAATCTGTTTAAGTCTTGTTGCCTTCTGTAGTTAAGGGTACAGTGTTTAATTCTTTATACTGCCATCTGCCTACTGTGACAGTCCAAGGCACTTAAGCATACAGAGCTCCTCTAGTTATGGTATAATGGTCAAGGGTGTTTACCTCAAACACAAGATGCAGGGTTTGATTCTCAACTCTGGAAGAGCAACTACCTAGGCTTAAAAAGGTTCACAGAGCAAATAGTAGAACCTATATGAAAGAGAGACTATTAAGTTACTGAAAATAAAACCACTTTTTGAACATAAGACAGCAATATACTTTTACACCAGATTCAGTTAAGTGGCAAAGCATAAAATATTGCAATACAACAAAAACTATGAATAGAGAAAGTCTAAGTATTTATCATACTGAACAGATGGTGCTGAATATGGAACATGATTGTTTTCAGAAGGTACAAAAAATATAGTTTAACAAAACCATATGGCTGTCATGCTGCTGTCTTCATAGTTAAAGAAAAAAAAGATTGAACCAAGCAATCACAAAAGCAACTGAGGCACAACATGCCCAATAACAAAAAAGTGGCATCACTGTCAAACACTTCCAGGTCCATAAATCTGGGAGTACTGTTTGGGGAGACTATTCTATAGGTCTTGCCTTCTAAATGAAATCTTTTGATTCAGTCACCAGTGGTAATGGCGTCACTTGCAAGACTGAAGTTTTTTTTTTTTTTTTTTTTGTTGGAGCATGCATGGATTCAAAATCCTGTCACCAGTGTATTCAAAGCCCACAACAGAAATGTTATTTTAAACCTTGAATAAGGGCCAGTCGGGACCAGGACAGCTATCTGCAATACGACAAATTATGGAAGATAGGACTACAAAAACTGGAATCACAGAAAACAAAATCATAACTAGAGACAAAAATGCCCTACATGTCTTGGCACCCAACAGCCTATGAAACTTGAAAGATGAACCAAAGAACATGGCAGGCCCATTCACTATAAAGTTGTTACCTGCAGATGCAATGGAAAACTGTGGTTTGAGCTTTGTCCTGAGTTCACCAAGTATTCCCTCTGCAAACTGTAGTAATTCTTCCATAAACACAGCTCCTGACTTAAATACCCTCACAACCAAAGTGGAAGTTAACATGCACTTGTTATTCTGTCTAGATCTCATGACTCCTTCCAAAGATAAATGGCCAGAGACTTGAGGAGGGGAGTTCCTCTTTAGGATTGCTGCAGAGGTTGTGGTATGGGTTCTCAATTCATACAGATGATATATGCTTGCAAGAACAGAAAATCTGGCCTACTAATCTCAAAAGCGTCACAGTATTGGAAACATCCCACATTTGCTGAAGTACATCATAAAAAGTACCCACTACATGCAACAAAACAGGGAGGACACACCTGGCAAGATTTCTGAATCCTCATCTGATGGAAAAGAAAGGCATCAGTGGGCCATCTCCCATGCTCCATCCCTGAACTTGGGATCATCCCGAATGGCCAGGTGAAAGCCCGTTTCCCCTTGATCCAGGTCATCAGAAACCTGGTCAGCTCCCTTTGTTTCTACGTGCTGTCCAATACATTTAGTTTTGGACAAACATTCCTTTGCCTTTTTTGACCATAGGAGAATCAGACCCAAAGACTTGGGAGATCTACATAGATGAAACAGTGGCTTACTGAGGTGTGGATAAAGAAAGAGGAGCCAGTACCTGTGTTAAGAAAAAAAACTGCAGGTAATTGGGTAGGTACAGCAACAATGACCATGTTAAAGAAGTCTGAATAAAAGACATGCTTCCAGTAGGATTACATCCATATACCTCTTAAAATGGCACAAGGTACAACCCCACAGAAGCAGCAGTGGGCATCTACTCATCTGTAAAACAAGCAACTGGAAAGCAGATACCCAGACAAACACCACCATGAGGGACAGGGTCTGAAAATCAGATGTTAAAAGCACAGGTATCAGTGTCACAAAAGGGGTTTGGATCAACTGCACCACTGCCCACTGAACTGATACCACAGTCAAAAATTGGAGAATATGGATTACAGAAAGATATATACTGCGGTGGTGGTGCTGCGGCAGCATTGTCGCCTCACAGTAAGACTATGTCCTGTTCGATTCTCAGCTAGAGTGTCTTCTGTGTGGAGACGTGCGTGAATGGGCGTACCTTTGTTGAAGGTTGTGCGTCAGGGCAAGCAACTCTGCACGTAAAAATCTACTGCCAATCATTAGCAGACCAGAGTTCTGCTGTGACGACCCCTAACCGGGAAAAGCCAAAAGACAACAGAAAGATATCAGACAACATTATGGGAATAGTGAGGGTATGACACCATTATGTGGTTGACACAGACCGGCATTAGCTGGCATCAACCAGTGTATCATTTTATTTAACATTTGTTGACCAGGAAAGCCAGACTAGGACAGAGCCCATTTTCAGCGGAGGACTGGGGAGAAACGCTCTACATGCATATCTTTGGAATGTGGGAGGAAACTCACACAACCGCAGGAAGAACATGTGGACTATGCACAGAAGGTACCCCCAGCAGAGAACTGAAACTTCTTGCTGTGAGGCGACAACAAACAGCTGCACTCGCTAACTTACCCAGAGACATTTTCTCCAAGAAGAGAATGGAATACAAATCGTTTGAAAACTTTCAGGTGCTACAGCCCTAGGTCACATGAGAAGTTAAATAAAATAGTGGGAAGTAATTCCTGTACTAATTTAGCACTAGTCAATCACTTCTTTACTTCCCTGTCACATGAAGCAGTCGTCAGAATTCATATTCACTGAAAAAGGCAGTAGTTGCACTGTTTCACTACACAAGAGCTTTAACAATTCTTGTTCATCAGACTAGTATTTCTGAATTCATGTAACCTCTGCAAAGTAACCTCACATATCACTACCTAACAAGCACATATAAAAACGTATAGCATCAGTCAGCAAACTTGCCCTTGCTAATATTAGGGAATTCTGAACACATGGAAGCTGTAGGACGTGGAGCTTTACAAGACAATATTAACAATAAAATCAGAAAACTGTACAGGAGAGGAAGGAGTTTCAAAGTTTGATGCTTTAACTCTTAGGACTGCTGCACAGACAGCAGACACAAGTTAAGGACCTCTGATGGCTAACAATCACAGCCATTAAACACAATTTTTTTTTTTTTTTTTTTGCTGTGGTGTGTGGTCTAGGTGTGAAGTGTTTTACAGCTTTTAAACCTGTTCCCACTGCTGTTCTATGGAGGATGCAGTTTATCCTCATGCGCAAGACTTGTGCAACAGCTCTAAAATGCACCTTTAACAGAGGTGTGCACAAGGAATTTCTCTGCTGCATAATCCTCTTCCTACTCTACACTTTCAGTACTTTTTCAACACCCTTTCTGAATTATCTTGTATTTTTTCTGCATTAAGCATTATGGAGCAGTACATGGGGACATCTGCCTTCTACAAATGTAACAGGAACACTTAGAACAGAAAATAGAAAAAAAAAAGTATTACTATTTTCTCTGCTTTGCATAGAGAAACAAGCAGCTGAAAATCTGGTATTAAAATGAAGTACATCTGCAACTAAAAAGTAAACAAACAAATGTCAAAGCAGATTTACAGAGACTAAAGTATCTCTATTCAGAGTTGGCAAATTACACGAGTGTTTTTATGTTCAGTGCAGCTGCACTTCAGGGATAACGTCACAAAGTCTATTCAACATTAGAATCTGAAACAGTAAAAGGAAAGTGCAGCAAAGACAGAATGACTGCTTGAAACACTTCCAAAAATGGTATCCCAATTATCTAGTTAAAGGAATTTATGAGGGGGAGGAGAAGAGGTACTAGGCTAACAAACACAAGGGCCTTTTAAGCCTAGCCATGGATCCCAAACCTGACCAGTTCTGATACCTCTGATAAGTGTAAGCAGGGACTTGGGAAGCTAAACATTTACAGGTTGCCTGTGTCCATTAGAGACAGGGGCCAAACCAGGGATGAATTTCCTATTCCCCATCCAATTGTCCAGGTTGCACTTAAATTGAGTTAGGGAGGAACTCTGCTTCACATGGATGGGGTGCTTGTTCCAGAGATGGGGTAATCTCTGAGATACATACCTGTCTCTCTAGCAGGTCCTGTTTATATCGCAAACAAGGTTTAAGTCTTTACAATGGGTAATTCTGGTGCCGTTTGTTTTGCGGATATGCAGGAGATCCAGAGGGTCTGACAATACCCAATATGTCAGACACAGATCTCCTCTCAAAAGCCTGTAGGAGACCGAATATAGGGATAGAGCCCTGAGGCAGTCTGCATAGGACATTTCACTTAATTCCTTTAGTGAGGAATCTCTGTGGACGTTCCAATTGTTGGATATGCCTGGTTAGGTACATACCAAAGGAGACAATGTACTCTATGATAGGTCAGATGAATGCAGAATGCAGTGGAACAATGACTTCCTTGGACTTTGATGGCATATCTTAGTTTATAAGTTGCGCAACATAGAAGGATTTCCTCACTACTGTAGACACGTAATGGTCAAAGGCTAGATTAGTATCTGTGTGTGTCCAAGTCCCTGACTACTGGGTCAACTTTAAGGGTTGTGTTGTCAATAGGATAGTTACCAGGGGTGGATGACTTGCCAAAGGATACTATTACGTATTTCTTGGCATTTAGTTTTAATCCATGGCTCTGACACCAGTTGTCAAGTATGCCAATCAGTATTCCGGGAATGTCAAGTCCTGTGTACAAAGACTAGGACATCTTTAATGCTTGTATCAAGTGGAAGGAACAGGAACAATTACAATTACATTTCAGATACACAGAATGTGAACATATGGCAGTGATTCTGCATGTACAAAAATAAATCTTAATATATTCCTCTACTGCGGAGTACAGGTAAAAATTAAAACCACAACTCTCTTGCTTTGAAAGGAGTACAGCCATACCACTGTGGGAAAGAAAGGGTAAACACTATCACAAGATACGTTTCCTCCTCCTATCACCACAACATAATAGCCGACGATTTATTAATAAGTGCAAGACAGCATTTTCCTAGATGTATATATTTGCATAAACTCAAAAAATTGTTAAAAAAATTAAAAAAAAAAAAGGTCCCCAAAAATGTCATCCAATATTTTACTGCAATATACTGCAAATGTTTCATGCCTCCATTTCACAGCTTCAAAACTTTGTTTTACACATTAGAGCAAGTGTTTTACATTTTTATTTAGGAAGCTCCTGCAAAAATGCGTTTCAAAGTGATGTGGTGCAAGTTATACGTTAAGGACCTATAAAGAACGACTTGTAAGTCAAAGAATTTTAGTAACTACTGTATGCTTATTTTTAAACAGTTGTCCTACCACTGTAAAATGTTAGCCAACGGAATCCAACTCGCAAGGCAGTTAAGCACAGCAAGACAACAAGTTAACAAGTTGCTTGTTAACTATTCTATCAGCCTTCTTTTGTCTTCTGGGTAACTTAACCAGACAATGCTATGGGGCAACTGGGAACTAGGCTAAACTCCTCAGTGTCCTGGAGCACAAACCCAGTAATTAAACACTGCCCTTATGGTATGTTCATAGGAGAGTAATAAATCTCAGAATATATTGAGTATACTGAGGTGCTGCACTGATGCAAGGAATCCAAACTGGCAGCACATTTTACCAAGCTTTTCGTCCTGCTGTCAGAAATGGTTTATTAATGCCTTCCAGTGATGAGCTTTTATTTTTATTTATCCCTTGCTGACCAGGTTATTAGTCCCACTAGGCTAGTAGCTTCTTTTCAGGCTAGACCTAATTTGGTATTTATACTACTAGAGTAAATTTGGCCAGGGCACTGGGGAACATCCCAGACTCTCTTCAGTAAGTGCTCTGGGATCTTTTACATCCACCTGATCTAACCAACTCAGGCAGATGGGGCAACTGTTTAACACCTCCCCATGCTGCAGCACAGTGACCGTAACTGATCTACCTGGTGTCTGTGCCAAAGGTAAACGGGCTACCTGTTGCGCTACTGAAACTGCACTGGGATAAGCTCCAGCCACCCATAATCCTGAAGAGGGTTAAAGGTCAAAGAATGAATGGAGTGAGGCATTTAAGAAAATTGCTGGAAAGAACTATAAGAAATTCTCCTAAAGCTTGTATGCCACACTGAAAGTACACCAAGGCAGACAGATTCAATAACCAAGCTGCTACAGCCTGCCACCATACCTCTCAACATCTTAGCACAAGAGCTCTGGACAAATCCTAAAACAATAGGGAGGACAAAGGCCTCGAAATAACGGCAGACTTATTTAGCTCTTATAAATGTAGAAAGTTATTTGTCTGCATGCATTTTGTAATGGATACGAAGTCTGAAACTAAAATATTTATGAACTTCAATCCTTAAAACTGCCAGAAACACAAATTTTATGCAGAACAGACCAAAAATATGGACATTCTGCAAAAGTTTAGACCGCTGAGAGAGGTATGCCCGTCACACTTCAACCCTCATTCACTTAACATGGACTTGTCTCATCTACTACAGGTGCAGGACTGAAAAAGCTTACTGCAGTGTTTACCTTCATTATGAAGCCTTCAGACCCTTCAATATGTCAGAACAGATTGCAATACATCTTCAGTGAAAGGGTTACCAAAATGCTCGTTGGTCAAAGGTCACATGTACGCAGCTCTCGTCACCTAGTGATCATCAGCTAGAACGCTCTGCGTGCGCAAGTTACTACATGTGATTAACAAGTGCAGACTTTGAGAAAATATTTCAATTAAGATAAATTACCATGGCAGGTTCAAAGAATTAAAACTATCAGATGTTTTTAATGGTCTTAGAAGAGTATCAATATAGATTACACACTGCACAAAAAAAAACCTAGCGGACTAATTAGTGATGTACATTTATGGCAAGTATAATGAACGTCTACAAAACTAGTCACTGTTGAAAGGCATGACCTGGTAAACAACCCTTGGTGATCACAACATGCAGTAAGTCAGAAATACCATGAAAAAAGGTCTCTGCTCTGAATAATAATGTTTAGAGTATAAAAAATTGCTGCTTATTGTTCATGTTGCCAAGTGTATATAATCATAAGAATATTTCACCTTAGCCACCATGACTCCCAACAAATCTATGTAATTCAAACACTTCAAACAGGAAAAAAAAATAAAAAAGATTGCAGCAAGTATCAGGCTCCACAGTGGAGATGAATAAAGTCTCAACTACAACTCAGGAGTCCTGCAGCTTAGAAAGAGTACGTAGGAATGGACAATGCTAGATCACCCAAAGGGGAAAAGGAGGCCAGTAGCTCAATATTTTACTGACAGAGGCTGCAGATACTGCAGTACAATGGCCAGCAAACTTTGGGCTGGGAGTAAAATGTGTGGCATAAAAGAGGTGTGCACTATAGCCATGTCGGGTAAATGAAGTCATGTACATGTATGCAAACTGATATGACAGATCACACCTGTCAGCAGATTGTGGAATTAAGGGAGTAGAGTTTAGCAAAATCACCCCAAATGGCTACCTACATAGCCTCCTGTGGCTGGATCTCAGCTTCTGTGGATAAACAAATGAACAAACTGGCACAACCCCATGGGAAAAAGTGTCAATGGTCTCAGGTGAGCTGATTGACAGCAGGAAGTGGGAGGAATAAAAATGCAAAAGACTAAACTTTTGTATTATCCTACTACATCTGAAGAAAATGGTCTGTAGTATAAAGGTATCGTGCATTACTACTTAATGTACAGGAACAATGAGTGCGCAAAGTTAAATAGAAGCACAAAAGTTCCCAGCTTTCCTCCCAACATTTACAGTTTCAGTACAACCAATGTTAGATTAGACTGCCAGCTGTTAAGATGAGCTTATCAGTGGAGAGAGAATGGCTGGTATCCACTTCCCGATTATAGCCTTCATAATAGCAGGTTATAAACAGGAAGCAAGAACAAACCTCCTGCATTTATTTGTGCCTCAATATACAATTTCAGAGCACAGACTGAGGCCCATTTCAACATAACTTAGCACCCTCACTCAGAGCCCCACAGGCTCCTGATTTAGTGCAATATGAAAATGAGACCAGTTCCCCCATAATCAGTCCCCATAACTTTCTGCTGATATTTTTGAATATATGTTAAAGGTAAGTTACCTCCAGTACTTTTACTAAATGGCATGTCATGTCAAGGTGAAGGCTGTTCGGTATGTACGTCATGCAATCCAGATAGAAAAAAGGTGCTGAAGACTACAAAAAGTACAGTTGTGTACACTTACCATAAATATAGATGTTAGTGTGTATTCATTGTTGCAGTCATTACATTTGGGTAATCTGCTTGCAGGTTTGCCCTCAGTCGGCCTGATTAACAAAGTCTTGGGTCCTGCGGCGTTTGCTGTCCCTTCTTCCATGTCAGGTCATCAGGGGTATAAAACATGCAGCAGTTGCCATTACATCAGTTTTTCTTGCCCCAGATGTCAGGTGCCCCCCTAACAGGGAGCAATTAAACAAAAAACCACAAAGGTATACCTCTAACAAAAAAGCAAATACACCAAAAAGGCTTTTAAGCATAGTAAAGGAAAGTAGAGGTATAGCCAAAAGAAGTTCGGGGGCAGGAGGGAGGGTAACCAGGACTGCAACAGTGAATACACTCTAACATCTACATTTATGGGTGTACACAACTGTACTATGTTCTTCGTGTTTCACTGTTGCAGTCATTACATTTGGGTAGATTCCCAAAGCTATGGTTGGGAGGAGGAGTTTAGATAGCATTTGGGCCAGCTATAAGCCCTGCAATACTGCAGTGGCAAAGCCAGCTCTGGATTTAGAGAAAAATGGCAAATGATAATGCTTGGTGAAAGTATGTACAGAACTCCAGGTAGCAGCTTCTAGGATGTCCCTGGTAGGAACACCTCTGAGAAAGGCTGTAAAAGTAAATACAGCCCTGGTGGAGTGAGGTCTGATCCCCTGGGGGATAGGTTTTCCATGGTACTTATATAGCAGAAACGAATGCAATTGCTTATCCATTTAGAAATGGTTTTGAAATGGCCTTCCCCTCTGCCTCTGCAGCAAATGCTAACAGCAGTTCAGATTTTCTTTGAGGTTTAGTCCTGTCCACATAGAATATAAGTTGTCTGTGCACATCCAAGGAATGCATAATCCATTCCCCTTTGTTCTGTGCATTAGGAAAGAAGGTTGGCAAATGAATGGACTGATTAAGAGCCACACTGGATACCACCTTGTGCATGAAGGATGGATTGGTTCTGAGTGACACCCTGTCCGCACGAAAGATGATGAAAGGCTCCACTGCCATAAGGGCCTGTAATTCAGATACCCTTCTAGCTGAAGTGATTGCTAAAAGGAAAGCTGTTTTCCAAGAAAGAAATTTTAAGTCTGCAGTAGCAGCTGGCTCGAAAGGAGGTAGAGCGAGTTTCTCCAATAAAAAGTTAAGGTCCCAGGGCTGGGGCTCTCCTGGGTAGTCTCAAATTTTTGACCCCTCTGAGGTACTGCTCGAGCAGTGGATGAGAGGAGAGGGGAGGTTCTGTGCTATAATGAGCTAAAATGGCTAAGGCGTGCATTTTAATGGAGGAAAAAGACAGGCCCTTGTGAAGCATCTCAGTTAAGTATTGCAAAATCCGAGGTAAACTGGGCGCTGCTGTGCTCATCCCTTGACACTGGTTCCAGGCACAGAATCTTTTCCATTTTTCAGCATAAGATTTTCTAGTACTAGGCCTCCTTGCTTCTAAGATGACATCCATCACAGGTTTGCTGAGGGATGGTAAGGGAGAGTTTAAGTAATTAGCCAGGCTGAAAGGTTCAGTGTTGGAAGCCGAGGGTGCAGAATCTGGTTCTCCTGCTGAGACAGCAGGGAAGGAATCTGAGGCAGGTGCCATGGAGATAACCATGACACACTGCGCAGGAGGGGGTACCAGTGTTGGCGCGGACAGTCTGGAGCAATCGATCATCCTTGGTTTGTCCAGTTTGACATTTAGCAGTACTTTGGAGAGCAGAGGAAGTGGGGGAAAGGCATAGACAGATAGGTTTTTCCAGCTGAAGGACAGAGCATCCACTTTCCAGGCTTGTTTGTGGGGAGTCCTTGTGCAAAATTTGTCCAATTGGTAGTTCTGGGGGAAGGCAAACAGGTCTATATCTGGTCTCCCCCATTCGCTTGTCAACATGTTGAAAATCCTTGGTTCCAGTTTCCACTCGTGTGGGTCCATGAAGTTTCTGCTTAGTCTGTCTGCCAGTGTATTTAATTTTCCTGGCAGGAATTGTAGGTGCAATTGGTAGCTCAAGGCTGTGTTCCACAATGCCATGGCTAGTCTGCAGAGGGGGTAAGAATGTGTACCACCCTGCTTGCTTATGTACCACATAACCATGGTGTTGTCTGTCTACCATTAGTTGTCCTGGAAGAATGTAGTCCTTGAAGGCTGTCGGAGCATTCTGTCCAGCTAACATTTCTTTTTGATTGATATGCAGGTGCATTTGACTTGAGTTCCATTTGCCCTGAATGCACTTCCCTGCCAGTTGAGCCCCCCATGCATAGTCTGATGCATCTGTTAGGGTTTGGGTGGCAGGGGGTGGTGTGAAAGGAAGTCCCTTGTTTTGGTGGCAGGCCTCTGCCCACCAAAGGAACTCTAGGCATAGGCAACTATGATAGGAATCATTGTTTCTAGGCTGTGAGAATGCTGACTCCATAGGCTTTTTAGATACCACTGTAGTTTCCTCATATGCAGTCTTGCATATGGAATTAGAAGAATGCAGGAGGCCATGAACCCCAAGGCTTGCAGTATTTGTCTTGCAGATAGCAGGGTTTTTGTGGCCACTTGTTTGAAGTAGGTTGTCAAATTAATTTTCTTTTCTGGCGTGAGGTAAGCCATCTGGGAAGTTGTATTCAAGCTTGCACCCAGGAATAGACAGGGTAGCAGTTGTGATTTCTTTTTGTTTATGATGTACCCCAGACAAGTTAGAACCCTTTTTACAAATGCCAGATGATTCAAAAGTATGTCCTGGCTTTCTGCCTGAATTAGACAATCGTCCAGGTATGGGTATATCTGGATACTTCTTTGCCAGCAAAATGCAATAACTGGAGCTAGGCACTTTGTGAATATACTGGGTGCAGTACATAAGCTAAAGGGCAGTGCAGAGAACTGATAGTGCGTGTAGTCTGCTTTGAAGCATAGGTATCCTCGAAGATTCCCAGATTGGGATGTGCAGGTATGCTTTTAAATCTAGTGTTGCCAACCAGGCATCTTTGCCTAATATAGGAAGTAACTGGTGAAGAGTCAGCATCTTGAATTTTGGAATCTCCAAAAACGTGTTTAGAGTAGACAGGTCCAGGATAGGACGCCATGAACTTTTTTCCTGGCTACCAGGAAAAGCCTTTAGTAGAAACCTTGTCCCTTTTCCTCTTCTGGTACCAGTTGAATAGCCCCCATGCTTAAGACAAAGTACTTGTTTTGGGTCCTCTGCCCACTGATTTGTGGGTAGTTCCGGCCACCCACTTGGTGTTGGCAACATGTGGAAGTGAAATCTGTATCCCTGGGACACTATTTAAAACCCATTTGTCCTCGGTAAAGGAGTTCCCAAATTCTTTGCATGAAGAGCAAGCTTTCCTCCCAAAGGGGCAGTCAGTTGATAAGTGCTTGGAAATTTTAAAAAGGAAGTCACTGAGACAGTTTACCATAGGGGGGAGTCTTATTATTCCCAGATTTGGAAGTGGAGGCCCCCTACTGCTTAGTTCTGTGTCCCCTGGGACTGAAACCTGGGGTTTTTGCTGTGTCTGGGTTTGGCTTGAGAAGACCTGGAAGGGGCTGGAAAGGACCAATTCTTAGAGGGCCAGTGCCTACTAAATCTAGGAGGCTGAACTTGTAAAAAAAAATCCAACAGTTTGCATAGATTTAGCTTTATCTTCCATCTTTTTAAGAACTTCCTCAGCCTTGTTGCCAAATAGGCGGCCTTGATTTAAAGGAGCATCCAACAGTTTAGTTTTAACATGATCAGGCAAAGATTGCTCCTTAAGCCAAGCATGCCTTCCGAGTGCAGACCCAGTAACAGCAGCCCTGCAAGAGGCTTCTAATGAATCAAAACCACATTGCAAAGTAGGTTTTTCAACTTGTTTAGCAGAATGCATTAAATCCTGTAATTCTTTATTTTCCACACAGTCAGGAATCAACATCATTTTCTGTTTAAGCAGTCCAATAACATGTTGGTGATGCTGGCAGTTTAAAGCCCTAATGGCCAAGGTTGCAGAAGTGTAAACTTTCTTACTCCATCTATCCAGCGCCCTGGAGTCTATCAGAAGGGGTAGGATTTTTAGCAGTAGAAGCCTTAATGCCCTTGGGGCCCCTGTGAAATAGTCTCTGGATCTGCAATAGGATTTTAAAAAGGAACTTGTGGGACTCTGGGACCCTGTAGTATCAGTCAGGTTTTCTGGGAGCAGGAGGCAGGGAATCAGGGGCCAAACTAGATTCCGAAAAAACATCAACAATGTCGAGTACAGGAGGAAGAGCTAAAGGTCTATGCTGAGGTAGGAGAGGAAAATCTCCAAGCCTCTTTTTTGAATCAGGAAAAATCCCGGCTTTCCCAGTGGAAATGCTCCCTTAGAGTATGTAAGGTTTCCCCAAAAGAAAAATCCTCAGGAGGGGAAGCAGAGGGAATGGAGTCCTCTGCATCAGAATCTTCATAAGTAGATAAGGGCAAATCCAGATCATCAGAACAATCAGAAAAAACAGAATCCTGATCAGAAGATTCATAATCCACTTCAGTCCTAGGCCTCTTAGAAGGAGGGAGAGTTGGCTAACCCTGATTAGAGTTATTAGATCTTCAGCCATTCTTATTTGCTTTTTAGGCATAGAGGCCTGAGCATGTGGTCTGGGCATCATGTTTTACGCATGGATTGAGATTTAGGCCCAAGTAAAAGGAGGCGTCAGATTAATATGCAAGTCCGTACGCCTGAATTCTCCCTCAGAAGCCTGTGCCTGCACAGTGGCTCCAGACACATTCAAGGTAGAGACATCTGCGGGTTCCATAGTTGAAGCATCTCACGGCATACTGGACTCCGAATGGGTCTCAGCAGAGGCCTGTGAATCAGAAGTAGCGGGTATCAGGGGCTGCGAAAGCGCCAGAGTACCGGCGAACTGGCGACTGGCTTAGGAGAAGTGTCATCGGCAGTTTTGGACCTCGACAGCCTGTCTCTGTCTATCTTTGTGTTTCTTCAGAATCCCGGTAGTCGGATGGTTAGACTACATTTCTGGATAATTAAAACTGAGAACCAAAATATTTAGAGACGAAAATATACAGATGACTGATAGTGCGCTGATTAAATAAAGCACAAAACTGACAGCAAGGTATGTCGTGGTCAGGGCCTAGGCAAGGAATACAGTACGAATGAAAATCTTTGAGGCATTTGCTTTCCACAAGAATGCAATTATTAACTTTTACTGACATCAGTAAGGAGCAAGAAAAAGTTTCCCCAACGAGGTAACTTGGCTTTAGTTGAAAACTTTGGTTATGAAACTCGAAAATGAAAATTTCAGGAGTCGGCCGACCGGCACTTGCGAACTGCTTCTGCTTCGGGCACCGCACGGCAAGAAAGACTAATGTAATGGCGTTGGCTGCATGTTTTATACCCCCCCCCCCGATGACCTGACATCATGGAAGAAGGGACAGCAACTGACACAGGACCCAAGACTTTGTTAATCAGGCCGTCTGAGGGCTACCTGCAAGCAGATAACCCAAATGTAATGACTGCAACAGTGAAACATGAAGAACATCTAGCCAAACACGCAACCAGGAACAGTATGCCCAATTATGAAACATTTAATCTAGAAATGTGCTAAAAACAAATGCCATTTCATTTTACCATATTAAATGATAACATTTCCTACTAGTAAACACTTCAGAGGTTAACATGCAAGCTTAAACAGATAATGGCAAAGCAATACATTCTCCAAAGAAAGCAGACAAGTGACAGTCAGAAGAAAACAACACACAACAGCAAAAATAATCTTAGAGGTCGACTAAACAGTAAAAAATGGGAAAGTAAACAAATTCCAGCCTTTAGGCACAAGCTTAGTCACAGTCTTTGTCCACATCTGGGTATGTAAACACAATACTTAATTTACTACAGGAACAAAAAGCGGAAAGCTCTTTTCCTTGAGATAGCTAATGAAAAGGTATTTAATACATAGCAAACAATGACAAATGCAGACACTTGTACAGCTGCACAAGAAATGTAATTTCAGACAAATACACATGCATAAAAGAAAACAGATATTTCATGTGCAAGGATCAAGTCTTTGCAAGAGTCTATAGTTTCACAGAAATCAGCACAAGTTATCCAGAAATGCTACTTGGGAGAGATCAGACAAATGGGACTAAAATACCTAGTTAAAAGGATTCAACTGATTACAGAACGTAATTAGAAATTTCAGAATAGCAACAAAAATTAGAGTGAAGACCATCAACTGTGTCAGACAGTGGGAATAGAAAACTGACAGCAGATCAAACACAGAAAACAAGTATTGGGGTACTCTGAGAAAACAGAGCACAGAATCAGTATGCAGAAAATGTAGGAACTGCTTGCCTCTGAAAACACAGGCAAACCAAGACTAAATCACCTTGCAAGAACATGAAAGATCAACAAGAGCAAAACAAAGTTTAGGCTGACAAAACACCAAAAAGCCAGTTTCCATATAATCTATAAGTGAAACCTTCATAATACATACATGTATACCACAAACACAGACATGAACAAAAACAATAGAACCAGATGCCCGAACTAGAAATAAAACAACGCAGGATTGTTGATACAGCGGTATCCCTCATACAGACAAAAAGAGGCCATCAGTTAATGCCAAGGCCATGACTTGTATCTGTGACCATAAAGGTAAGTCTCCAATTCTAAAATAATCATTGTCAGGTCAAAGACATGTCCAGACTGTCAATACAAAACATACAGTTTGGAGAAAAATCAATGCAAAGTAAACAGTTTTGTCTGCTCAGTTACCAGACAGCAAAAGTTAAGCCTTCAAAACTTACAAATACAACTCTGAAATGCAGTTACCGACAGCCTGCTTACAGAAGATTAAGTGTAATGAATCAATAGGATATGCAGTCCAAACATTATTCCCAGTGGTAAACAGAAAAGGATATCCTATCGTACAAGGTGAAGCAATTTGTCAATTTCACCTGGAACAGAAGGGATAAAGCCATCCAAAAGCCCCCAGAGTTAAAACATATTAAAGCTGTAATGAGGATATCACCACTGCAGTATCACAAATTTCCTACAAGGCAACACAAAATGAACTGCTGAGAAAAACGGCACAAGACAAAGGTGAAGTCCTACAGAGATACCAAGCCAGAACTCAACTTTGAAAAGCAATAATCCAAGTTTTTTTAAAGGTGAACCAGAATAATTAGCTCTCTACCATGGAGCTATGTCAAGAAATATATGATCACTGCTTCTAATGACAGATACCGACTGCTCTGTCGTGAATTCCTAACACACAAACAGCAGCCACTTGAGTTGAACGCATGCCACAGGCTATTACATTTCTGAACCAGAGTTACCTGTATCAATGGAAGTGGAAGAGTAGTAGTAACAGAGACCAGCATTTCACAGGGTTTATCTACCATGAGGGTGCATAATCTATTTTCCTTTTTCAAGCAAAACTCCAACCGACTCATAGGCAGATCATGACCTTTTGGTAGTTCCATACAAATAAAGTCTGATGCTTTATTAGGGCTGGGTGATAAATCGATTTTATCAATTCATTTGAATATTTGGTGCAGGGAGATATGTAAAATGGAAATTGTGACTTATTTTAGCCTAGGTAGTTATCACGGAGCCCACAATGTTCCCAAATGTTTTTATGCACATTTTTGAAATTTCGTGAGCTCCATAAATTTACAGCATCCCGGACTGCTCTGTCAAGCCATTCCGCTTTGGAGGCCAGTAGACAGTACCAAGATGGCAGCACGTGTCAACAAGTCAGGAGTTAGTCACGAAAACTGGCGGTCTCTCCTCAGTCATCTGGAAGTGGTTTGATTATGCCAAGTCAGACATCAAACAAACCACTGTCAAGTTTGTTTAAAGTCTGTCGCTACTAAAGGTGGCAGCACAACAAAAACTCATTTCAGCATCTACGACAGATGCACAGAGCCGAGTGGGAGTGTGTCGCCCTGCGAGATGTGCACGCTAGCAGCAGCCTTCAAAAGCCTGCTAAAAAGCAGGTAACAGCTACAGCATCTTTCATGTGGCATACCATATGGTAGGAATGGACCCCTGATGGAAACAAATTACAGATGCAGTGACATTTCATATTGCCAAAGATATGGTGCTCATTTATACAGTGGAAAAAGACAGGTTCATCCAGATGTTAAAAACAATCCACCCCAGATATGAGCTACCAAGCCAAAAATATTTTACTGAAGTAGCCGTACCTCATTTATACAGCAGTACACGTGAAAGCACCGCAAAGCTGCTGGAGAATGTGCGTTTTTCTCATCAGACCTATGGTCCAGCCAAACCATGCAGCCATACACGAGAATGACAATCCATTTTGTGGCCAACTACTGGACGCTGTAAAGTCCATCTCCACACATCTTACTTCCTCCAGTGACCATACTAGCAAAATAATTGCACAGAGGCTAAAAGATTCATTGGTCTTATAGAATCGCAAGACAGTTGCATCATACGTGTATAACTACAGACAGCAGCACTAACATGATCAAAGCTCATTGAGTGAACTTGACACACCTGCAGTGCTTCGGACACAAAATGCACAACACCAGAGGTGAGCATCTAAATGTCAATGCAAAGTTTAATTTATTTACATTTGTTTACACAAATTCCAACTGGACAATGGTCCCTTTTCAGCGGAGGCCCGAGCAGAAAAGCTCCATGTGCAAAAAAATAATTGTTACAGCACAGATCTAGACAAACAGTAAATAGCAGAAAATACATAAAATACAAATTAAGACAACAGATGCATAAAATCATATAGATTAAAAAACATGCATTAAAAACAGGTATTGATTTTGTAACAGTTTGACGGAATAAGAGTAAATAGAAAAATATTGTAATAACCTTGGAGAGGCAGTAGTACTTGGGCCTAACATGCTTAGTAGCATACAGTCAAGTGAGTTAATATTAATTAGTGCCGGAGTAATTTAGTCAGGAAAGGGGCATGGGCAGAGCCAGTGCAGTTTTAGATGAGACTAGAGTTTGAATTTGAAATGAATTAATTAAAATGGCATTTGTCTGAAAGATTTTTTTTGATTTGACAAAACTGTCTAATCAACATTTTAGTAACAGTAGGTATTGGTAAATACTACATCATGTTTAAATAAAACATTTAATTTTGTTTTGCATACTTAATTTCAAATGCATATTTATAAAAATGCACACATGCAACATGTATAGCGTACATACAGCATACATGTCAGCGTATGTGTATATGTATGTATACATAATTATGTACTGATATGAATGTTAGCCTTTTGTATGCATAAAGTGTTAAGAGGGGGAACATTTAGGCTTTCCACAACTAAAAAAAGCTCAATGCTATACAGTGTCTGGGTATAACTGTAGTAGGGGTCTTGGCATTTGTTCTTTTTTCTATGCAGAGAATGGTGTAAAGGACCCAAGGACTGGCTGTGCCATTGGTGTTTGTAAAAAGGTAGTTAGCGCTTTTTCATTCGGTTAGAAGAGGGACATGGCTGTGGTACAAGCAGAACTCAGCCTACCCACTCACCAGCTTATTATATAGAGTCCTCCACAAGGTGGGGTTCAAGGCAAAGGATGATGGAGCAAATTCTGGAACAGGAAAAAGCCATAGCCCGGGTCTGTGTGTACGAGAAGAAATGTAGGCATCTCGTATCAAAACATGGCAAGACAGATTTTGAATCTGTGAACAAAGCTGTGAAACCACTCCCAAGACTTCACCAACACCCTGTCTGGGGAGGCTTATGTCCAGTGTCTCGTACCTCAAAACTGGTGCTTCATGTATTCAAAAGCAGTCCCCCACAGCCAGATGAGTGAGATACCGAACTTGCAAAACAAATATAAAAACATACTGGATTACCTTCATGAAAAATATAGTAACCCTGTCACAGATGAACTCTTGGACATGGCCTCACTGATGGACTCCAGGTTCGACAGCTTACATTGATCAGGACAAGGTGGAACAAGTTAAGAAAAGAGCCATTATGAAGCCAAAATCTCTCCTTGCTGACAAAACCACACCACAGCCTGGCCCAACTTAGTAGGGGCACAAAGAGCAGCTTAGCCTAAGCTGAAGAAAAAGACACTGGCAAATTTCAATGAAAAAGCATCCTCTTCCTTCTCCTCCCAAGTCAGAGGCAGAACAAATTGAAAATGAGTTGGCAGTCTACCTGCTGTCCCAAACACAGAAAGATCCACTTCATCGGTTGAACGACCAAGAAGCAAACTTCAAGATGCCATAATTTGGTTAAGACATCTCTCTCATACTTGCTACAAGTGCCCAATCAGAGAGCGTCTTTAGTGTGTGGAATGGCATTTTAACACATCACAGGGAATACTTCGTCTGAGGCATCTGACAGGCTTGTGTTCCTTACAAAAAACCTGTAAAGGAATTTGGATTTACAATTCATTAACCCTCACAGAAAAATAAATTCATCCTTTGCTTGAAGCAACATCACATCTGTCCTCAGGGAGTCAAGGGTAGTAGGAGGATTTGTAAGAGTTCAAACATCTGGTCATGACTTATGACTACATGCACATGAAAAGACTTTCACTACCAAATGCCATTGATTGGGTAAAAACCCACAGGAAAAAACCTAACATGTGAAATGGGACTCATGTGGCCTGGACACAAGCAGCACTATTAGTGGGAGGGGCATACCTCAAGCCAGAGGCAGTAGACTGGCTTACGTGTCTTAAAGCTTTTCTATTTTTTTTTTCTTTCAAACGTCATTAAAAGCATCTCATGTTTCATTCAGTTTGCACTTTGCAAAGTACAAATGTTTTGTTTGGAAAAGTCTTTATGGAAGGTATACAACACCCACAGGTACATTAGGCACACAGGTCACGTCTCTGCATCTGTGAGTCACAGAAAGAAGCATGCCTGTTTGTGCATGTTCACCTGACAGCTGTTTGCAGTATATGGTCTTCACAGAGATTGTGGATGTAATGCAGAGTTTGCACTTCTGTTCTTAAACAGTTTTTACACCTTGTTAAAATAAAAAAATGAATAATGTATTTTTTTGAATAAATACATTTAGAAAATAAAATCAAATCTGAAAATTCAGTGTAGGTTGAAAAAATTGAAGTTTTTATTTTTAGGCCATATCGTCCAGCCCCAGATATCCAAGATTTATTCTGGTAAAATCTCCAGTGCTTCGGCTCACAGCCTTCAAGGAGCAAGGAAAACAGTGCATAAAACTGCACTACATATTACATTTATATATAAAAATCACACCATCATTCACAAAGTCATTTCAGAAAACTCCACCTTATTAAATAAGAAATTTCCAGTCACACAATGTTTAGAACAAATACATGTTAGTCAACATGGTTTGTGAATATAATAGACAGGCTTTTGTATAGAGTCAATTTTTATATTGATACATTGCACTTTATTTCCCATGGACTGAATACAGAGTGCAACTGGAAATTTCTTATTTAATAAGGTGGAGTTTTCTTAAACGACTGTGTTAATTGTACTGCTTAAATCTTTGAAGTCTGTGAGCCAAAGCACTAGAGATTGTACTGGAATAAATCTTGGATACCTGGACTGGTGGTTTGTGTTTAGGTCTACTGGACCCGTCTTAGCCTTCACTGAGCTAAACCAAACCCATGTTTGGGGTCGATGAGAATATTGGTGCAGTATCAGCTAGGGAGCGTGCTTCAATCCCTGCCACCCTACAACAATCTCACAAGCTCTACAATCAATGCTTCCCTAACTGATACTTTGGTTATGCAGCAACTCATCCAGTTCCCCAGGAGAAGAGGTGAGAACACATCAGTGACTTAGTCGCACCCTCCTCCTGCGGCCACTCCAGTGTCCATGCTGCTAATCAAACACTGGACATTTGGAGTACAGTAACAACTTCATCCTTTCTAAGCAGCCCATTAGCATAAATGTTATTTTTACAGTTCCCAACTGAGAAGATGACTGTAAATGAGAAAAAGGGCACAGACTATAATGGAAAGAAGATAGGGAATGCCTGGGACCGTTTTTAAACTGATGGGTTATTAAAACTCTTTCAAGAGAAAGCAAATACCACAGAAATACTTAAAAAAAATTCAAACACAAGCCCACTGGCCAATACCAAAACAGCACAACTCTGTTCTACACACAGTCAGCAGCCTAGAAACTGTATGGTTCCTCCTCTACACTCATATCACAGTAACTCAGTAAGAATGTAAAGTACTTATCCTAGACATTTCTAGGCTGGTAGTTATTAAAATTCTGTGTACAACAGACTCTATCAATAGTGTGGCTGTTTATCCTTGATCAACTCTAAGCGAATGAGCTCCAGGCTGAGCAAATACAGACAACTTAGAACACAGAAATGTAAAAAAAAAAAAAAAAAAAAAAAAATCAAGCCAGCCCAATAGCAAACAGCAGAACACCACAACTGAAGGTTCTACATGCAAGTCAGAGGCTTAGTTTAGTATTGCATACTACCATGATTAACTAAATCTGTGATATTACCCCCTCCAAACCACTGCTTTATACAATACATCTACTAAACGAGCACATTTCCCTTCATGTGTTCTAGTATGCAAAGCACCATCTGTGAAGTATTTATTCCTGGCTGGCCTCCGAATTTATAGCTACAGGTTAAGCACCACTTCAGTCTGGGCTACACCAAAGTTAAGTACAGGATTTGAAACGTCTCCAAGTTTTAAAGGCTGCATCAAGAATGGCTCCAGTGTGTGCATTCTTTAAAGCTCATTCAAGCTCAGATGAAGCTGCAACTTGTGTATTTGAGGCACTACCACAGCATTCCACAATAACTGTGTGAACGTGTCAAAAGTTTAAGGTGACCTGTACTCATTTCAACGAGCTGGATTACAAATAGGGTAAAGGTATACAGATTGCTGCCATTCCAGCAAGGCTTCTCTCATGGTTGCAGACATCACTACACTATGTTGCTGCTAAGTCTCCAACAATAAAGAGCCTCAGCCAAAATCCCTCCATGGTATACAATCAGCCAAATCCAAGGAACTCCCCCAAACAGAAACCAACCAGCATCACAAATACTCTCAAGCAGGTCCATAGCCCCAGAAGTCTATAACAGCCGACTTTTCACATGTTCCATCACCTAACCAAATGTCACCCCTCTTAAATACACAACACTGCAGTGATTGATGACATTTGAAACACTATAAACCATGATACCCATCTGTTTCATGCGCTGCAGGCATTCAGGTGTGAGATTTGGCTACAGGTAATCATAGTCATAATCATGCAGAGTTAACCCCCCCCCCCCCACACACACACACACACACACAGGATGCAGAGCCATTCTAATGAGATTCAACCTAGCCAGTCCTTGCTCACCTAAATGTAATCTCTGCTTATAAGCAAGTCAATAAAACTTTAAAAAGACACAGCATTAGGAACACAAGTGGTTACCAGGATGGGCTATAGGAAAGAATTCTGGCTTTTAAATGTTGGAATATCGGGACAGAAAGGGTTAGGATCATCCGTCCCTAGTTAGTTCAACAATTAAGATTTTTTCTTTTATTTTTGTATTTTACATTTGATAACCAGGAAAGGCTGATTTAACACTGGTCTTTTTCAGTGGAGGCCCAGGGAGAAAAGATCCACAAAAAAAAAACACACACATAGTTAAAAGATTTGAGTACAGCGTTTATAAGACAGTGGTAGATGTACAAGGCTTCAAATCCAGGCATAGTTAATGACTTTTATATTGTTATGTAATCCAAGAAGCACGAGTAGAGATTTGCAGGTAGAAGAGTTGATCAACAGTAAATTACTTGTCTGTTACTATTTCATAGAGTTTGAACACCTTAGCATAAAGAGTGGTGGTGGTGAGATTTAGTCAACACAGAAGCAGTAGTTATAGTCATTAGGAATAGGTAGATTAATCGGATGCAGTACATGGACATAGCCATTGATCGGGTAAGTGAGATTTTAGCAGTAATTTGAACTGTGCGGAGGATGTGGTGGATGTTATGTTGGGAGGTTGTGCATTACAGTTTAGCTATATAGTTGGAGAAAAGGGATTCACCAGCCTGATTGTTGGCAGTGGATTATCAGGGTTTTGTTACTGGATCATACAGTTGTAGTACTGGAATATGGCTGTAGTAGGTTATGTACGGCCAGTGTGTTGTCTTTATGATGGAGTATTTCCTGGGCCATGGCTGGATGACTATACAGTAGGAGTTTTGAAAACTCTAGCCAGTGGAGCTGCTTGAGTGCTGCAGAGTGATGTGACCTACAGTTTGAGTTGGTGGCAAATCTAGCCATTTTGTTATAGCATATGTCTAGTTTTGCTAGATTAGATTTTCTTAGGTTGGCATGTACGGATGCTACGTACAGTAGATTTTCTTAGTTTGGTATGTATGGACGCTGCGTACAATAGAGTTGAAATTAAATGGGTTTGAGCTATAGCCGTTTTTATGTTTTGTGAGGTACAGTTAGTTCCTGTATAGTATACCTAGCTTGTGCACTTTTTTATTGTTTGAGATATGTGGATGTCAAATTTCAAGTTATCTATTTCAACCCCCAGTAGCTTAGTGTGATCAGTGGGTGTGATGGCGTTTTTTGATACAATATTAAAAGAGGGGAGGGATGCAGAAGTTTTGGTGGGGTGGAACGGCATAAGTTTGGTTTTCTTAGGGTTCAGGATAAGGTGAGAATTTGTTAGGTTTCTACTGCTAGAAAGGACTCTTGTGTAAGTGATTGCAGTTCTTGAATGGTAGGGGCAGCACATACAACTGTGGAGTCGTCTGAGTATTGAATGACAGGGCTGTGGAGCTAAGCTATGGAGGTTATTTGAGAATACTGAGAAAAGTAGGAGACCTAATATGGAGTCTTGGGGAACACCTAGGGTCACAGGAAGAAGGGGGGGGTGATAGACTTCCTTGCCAACATACTGCATGCTGCCGACCAGTAAGGTAGTCTTGGAACCAGGTAAGATTAGGTGGGGAAAATGTTAGCTCTGAAAGTGTGGTTAGGTGGGGAAAATGTTAGCTCTGAAAGTGTGGTTAGGAGTTTGTTGTGTGAAACTATGTCAAATGCTGATAGGTCTAAGAATATGGAGGATACATATTTGACAGTTTCTATGATGGTTTATTGCGTTAGTGAAAGATAAGGCAGTAGTGGTACTGTGGTGTGGACGGAAACCATGCAGTGTGTTGGACAGTAGATTGATTGTAGGTATTGTTATGATGTGTGTGTACAACTCTTTCAAGTATTTTAGACAGAGGATAAGATAGCAATTGGACGGTAGTCAGCTACATCTGTAGAGCTACCTCGTTTGTAAAGTGGAAGTATGTGGGAAGTCTTCCAAATGGTTTGGACTTGGTGCTCCAATATGGATATGTTAATAAGTATTGACACTGGGTAAGCTACTACTTCTGCTGCTAGTTTTAGAAAATCAGATGGTAGACTGTCTACAACTAGGGTAATAGGCTTTAATTTCTTGAGCAATTTGTTATTGCTACAATTGAAACAGGTTAAAGGGAGAAAGAATTATTGTCCGTAGACTAGGAGTAGCTGGAGTTGGAGAGGGTGACTATTAGACAGGGCTAATATAGTTTCAGTAAAGTATTTACTGAATTGGGTAGCAATATTCTCTCCATTATTAGCAGTAGTAGGTTGACTGGTGCCAATTCTTCCTGGTTGGAGTACGTTTATTGCTGACCAGAAGTTTTGTGGGTTATTTTGGTATTTGGGTTGAATACCACCCAGCCACTGGGGATGCACAAGCCAGTGCATTTCTTTGTGCCGGTCTCAAGCCCGGATAAATGGGGAGGGTTGTGTCAGGAAGGGCATCCGGCGTAAAAATTTGCCAAATCATACATACAGGCAAAAGTACACATACATACCGGATCGGTCGAGGCCCGGGTTAACTACCGCCACCAGTACTGTTGTTGGCCAACAGGGTGCTGGCGGAAATTGAGCTACTGTTGGCCGAAGGAGAAGAGGTGGAAGGCATGGCTGAAGGCAGGTAAAGGCTAGGACTGTGATAGTGAGGGTCGGAACTTTGAATGTTGGCAGTATGACTGGTATAGGAAGAGAGCTAACTGATATGATGGACCGAAGGAAGGCTGGTATATTGTGTGTGCAAGAAACCAGATGGAAGGGGAGCAAGGCTAGGTGCATCAGAGGCGGGTTCGAATTGTTTTATCATGGTGTGGATGGGAGGAGAAATGGCGTAGGCATTATCCTGAAGGAACAGTATGCTAAGAGTGCTTTGGAGGTGAAAACAGTGTCAGAGTGATGTTTATGAAGCTGGAAATTGATGATGTAATGATGAATGTTGTTAGTGCACATGCTCCACAAGTTGGGGTGTGCGATGGATGAGAAAGAAAACTTTTGGAGCGAGTTGGATGAAGTGGTGATGACTGTACTAAAGGGTGAGAGACTGGTGATTGGAGCAGATTTCAATGGGCATGTTGGTGAAGGGAACAGAGGGGCTGAGGAAGTGATGGGTAGGTATGGTGTTAAGCAAAGGAATGCAGAAGGTCAGATGGTAGTGGATTTTGCGAAAAGGATGGACATGGCTGTGTGGAATACGTATTTTAACAAGAGGGAGGAGCATAGGATGACATACAAGAGTGGAGGAAGATGCACACAGGTGGATTACATCTTATGTAGAAGGGCCAGTCTGAAGGAGATTGGAGACTGTAAAGTGGTGGCAGGGGAAAGTGTAGTTAGGCAGCGTAGAATGGTGGTTTGTAGGATGACATTGGTGAACAAGAAGAGGAGGATGAGTGTGAGGGCAGCACCAAGGATCAAATGGTGGAAAATGAAAAATAGTAATTGTGAGGTGATGTTCAGGGAAGAGTTAAGACAGGCACTGGGTGGCAGTGAAGAGTTACCGAATAGCTGGGTAACTACAGCAGAGCTAGTAAGATAGATGGCTAGAAAGGTGCTTGGTGTGACATCTGGGAAGAGGAAGGACAAGGAGACCTGGTTGTGGAATGAAGAAGTACAGGAGAGTATACAGAGAAAGAGGTTGGTGAAGAAGTGGGATTGTCAGAGAGATGAAGAAAGTAGACAAGAGTATAAGGAGATGAAGTGCATGGCAAAGTGAGGTGGCAAAGGATAAGGCGTATGACGAGTTGTATAAAAAGGTTGGACACTAAGGAGGGAGAAAAGGACCTGTACCGATTGGCTAGATAGAGGGACCGAACTAGTAAAGATGTGCAGCAGGCAAGGGTGATAAACGATAATAATGAGGGAAATGTACTCAAGTGAGGACACTGTGCTGAGCAGATGAAAAAAAGAGTACTTTGAGGGGCTGATGAATGAAGAGAATGAGAGGGAGAGAAGGTTGGGATGATGTGCGGATAGTGAATCATGAAGTGCAGTGGATTAGCAAGGAGGAAGTAAGGATAGCTATGAAGAGGATGAAGAACGGAAAGGCTGTTGGTTCAGATAACATACCTGTGGAAGCATGGAGGTGTTTAGGTGAAATAGCAGTGGAGTTTTTAACTAGATTGTTTAATGAAATCTTGGAAAGTGAGAGGATGGCTGAGGAATGGAGAAAAAGTGTTTTGGTAATGATTTTTAAGAATAAGGGTGATGTGCAGAGCTGTAGTAACTACATAGGGATTAAATTGATCAGTCACAGCATGAAGTTATGGGAAAGAGTAGTGGAAGCTAGGTTAAGAAGGGAGGTGATTAGTGATCAGCAGTATGGTTTCATGCCAGGAAAGAGCAATACAGATGCAATGTTTGCTTTGAGAGTGTTGATGGAGAAGTACAGCGAATGTCAGAAGGAGTTGCATTGCGTCTTTGTGGATTTAGAGAAAGCATATAACAGGGTGCCTACAGAGGAGTTGTGGTATTGTATGAGGAATTCGGGAGTGTCAGAAGTATTTAAGAGTTGTACAGGATATGTACAAGGGTAGTGGTGACAGCGGTGAGGTCTGCGGTGGGAGTGACGGATGCGTTTAAGGTGGAGGTGGGATTACATCAAGGTTCAGCTCTGAGCCCTTTCTTATTTGTAATGGTGATAGACAGGTTGACAGATGAGATCAGACAGGAGTCCCCGTGGACTATGATGTTTGCAGATGACATTGTGATCTGTAGTTAGATTAGGGAACAGGTGGAGGAGACCCTGGAGAGGTGGAGATATGCTCTAGAGAAAAGAGGAATGAAGGTCAGCAGGACTAACTAAGACAGAATATATGTGTGTGAATGAGAGGGAGGACAGAGGAATGGTGAGGATGCAGGGAGTAGAGGTGGCGAAGGTGGAGGAGTTTAAATACTTGGGATCAACAGTTCAGAGTAATGGTGAGTGTGGAAGAGAGGTGAAGAAGAGAGTACAGGCAGGATGGAGGGAGTGGAGAAGTGTGTCAGGAGTGATTTGTAACAGACAAGTACCAGTAAGAGTGAAAGGGAAGGTCTACAAGAGGGTAGTGAGACCAGCTATGTTATATGGGTTGGAGACAGTGGCATTGACAAAAAGGCAGGCATCAGAGCTTGACGTGGCAGAGCTGAAGATGTTAAGATTTGCACTGGGTGTGCGACGAGGATGGACAGGATTACGAATAAGTATATTAGAGGGTCAGCCCAGGTTGGAAGGTTTGGAGACAAAGCCAGAGAGGCAAGATTACGTTGGTTTGGACATGTGCTGAGGAAGGATGCAGAGTACATTGGGAAAAAGATGCCAAGGATGAAGCTGCCAGGTAACAGGAAAAGAGGAAGGCCTAAGATAAGGTTTATGGATGTGGTGAGAGAGGACATGCAGGTGGTTGGTGTGACAGAGCAAGATGCAGATGACAGGAAGAAAAGGAAAACAATTGATCTGCTGTGGCGACCCCCGACAGGAGCAGCCAAAAGAAGTTTATTTTGCCTTGCTTAATTTGTTTCTTGGCTTTGTTTCTAGCTTCACTGTAATTTTGTTTTGAAACATTGCATTTAGTTTTACACTATTTATCCCGGGCTTTGCCTCTTAAGCAGATTACACAAATTCAAGTCTCCCTCTGTCAGCTAGTGCATGCCATGCCTGCTGAACCATCAGAGGAAGAAAAGGCAAGCTGCTTATCTCTATCAGTGGGCTTACAAAGCCCAAGCAATTTTATTCTTACATTCTACACCATACTATTCTCATTCCAGACTACACTGTTGCAGCCAAACTAGAAGCTTCTAAATCAGATAAAGTAGCTTGTTAGAAATCATTCCTTTTTAATTACTGGTATAAGTGAAGGACAACTCTATGTTCCCATCTAGCAAAGCCCAGTTCCACATTTAGTGCGAAAATGTTCACAGGTCAAGCAAAGACAGTACAGTGGTATTTGAGTGATTTGCTGAGTGCTGCATGACAGATGCTGAAAAGCAGCACTTCTGTTGTGTACTTACAAAACACCCTGGAATGACTATAAAGACACAAAGCCTCAGAAGCTTATCACCCTCTCAAACTCGTCAAATAAAATTATGCAAGAGATGAACTTCATTTTCTTTGCATGCCCCCAGGAAAAAAAAAAAAAAAAAAAAAAAGGATACCCTCTGGTGGTCCAAGGGAGAATACAGTCAAGCACGTCTTCGGCAAACAATGCTGCTCAGCATCTCTTACCACAAAGTACCCCTTTAACAGTGCCCCTCAAAACACACACGTGCTGCTACTGCATGAAACTGAACTTGCAAGTTCTTGTTCTAGTTAAACAACAGCTGCTTTGTTCAGATTAAGAAAATCAGAATACTAAAAAATATAATTTGAATACTTACCCCACCCCAGAAAGAGTTTATTAGTTTTGTATAAAACATGCAAACAGCAACTACTTAGTATCTGCTAGGTTCACAACAAATGTTGGGAGCCCACATAGTGTACCCCCAGCTGCAAATAAGGCTGTAACATCCCTAAAGTATTTTAACTCCGAAACCACAAAAAAATCAGTGAGTTGCTGTCACAAAAGTGCCAAACTTAGTCATGTAAGATGGGCAAACAGACGCATTTCAGACTTGGTTTTTGGGCTTCACAACTTCAGAATTACAGAATAAAAGTTTAAAAATTAAACCAGTTTATGTTTTTTTTTACAGCAGTTAAAAGGATATGTCCTGTAGCTTATCAGGAAAATAATCCTGTGATGCACCCTCCCAAAATGTCTGCAAGTTGCCTTTGGGTCCTTCTCCAATCCCACAATCAAACTTCCTGCCTATCTTCTCAGACTGTGGGAAAACTTTATCCACAAGTACAGCTTTGCCTAATTCAAGCTAAATGCTGTGCATGGGGGAGGGGGTTACTATAGTCTCAAGGACTTCTGCACATTAAACACCAATTTACCATTTCAATAAATTCATGTTCCCTCTCCCAAGAAACTTATACCCATGTCAGACAATTATTCCCACTCTTGGAGGGCAAAAAAGGGACAAACAGCAAAACCATGGGGTTTGCTAACAGTTGATCTTCAGAACCTCCTTCTTCCCTAGTTGAGGATCCTAGCAGGCCCATCATCACAGCCAATATTAGAGATGCATAAACCCCATATGGAATTCTGCCCTCATTAAGACTTAAGCCAATGCATCCCTCTCTGAACTCTGATCCATATTCTCTGCAGTCTGGTATCACACATGGACAGTAAAAGAATACTTCAGCCAAGAATGTTTTACTGCACTGCATTTAGAATACTCTCCAACATTAACAGGCATTTCCAAACAGGTTACTGTCTACCTCTGGGTTCTTCTGACAAGCGCTAGATCCGTTCTTTCAAGTGAAATGGGACAAGAAAGTTTTACTGCTGACTACAGAAGACGTCCTTTGAAAAAAAAAAAAAAAAACTGCCTGAGGTTTTAATTGCCCCCTTTCCTCAAGCTCTATTCTCCAGCTTTTGTTGGTGCCCTCCAACTTCCCTGCCACACACTGGAGTACAGTCGAAACAGTCAAACCAAATTATGCCACCTACAAATCAGTGTGAAGCTACGCTGGCTATGTTCTTCCACTACGGATGTGGAAAGCTTACAGCAATTATGCAGTGGGTGGTCATGTCATGTACTTCTGAAGTACTAAGCAAGGTACTCCAACTAGTACAAGTATACCAAGGGGGGGGGGGAATGGTACAGCTTTCTTCCTCCATCTATGCTCTATGAAGATGAGACCCCCCCCCTTCCAAAAATGGAAATCAAAGATGAATGTTATTAGCCAACCATTCAAGCAGGTATTTGAATACTGGAAACTAACTGCCACCCTATTTCTAGTGTCTCTTGGTGTTGAATTAACACACTGGCAAACCCTGGCTTTCCCAGATGTTGACTAGCAACCCATGGGTGTGCCCTCCTTGAAGGTTGGGTGTCGGGCTGGCAAACCGTAAAAATCCACTGCCAATCATCAGCAGACCAGAGTTCTGCTGTGGCTACCCCTTAACCAGGTAAAGCCGAAAGACTACCTCATGCAAATATTTTATACAAAATTAAGGCTGCTTTACACAGTGCACATGAATACAACCTGCCCTATTATGCTAAGGAGATGCATAATTACTCTAAAGTAGCTTACAGTGAGACACCCTCCATGACATGTTCCTACAAAAGTCACATAGCTTTGTGCCCCCGAGTTCCTGCACTACCATCCTTTCCTCAAAGATATGCCTGCACAACTTTCAAAGAGTCCTGCCACTGACGAATTATAATAAAGTTTCCTAATATGGAAAAAGTTAATGGTAGTTATTACAGAGGATTATAGTTTTAAACTGTTAAGCTGCTTCCTGTAGTCAAGGGTACAGGGCTGGACTCTTTCCACCTCTGTTTGCCTACTGCGAAACTCTGACTAAGTCACTCAAGTGCTCCCAGGTCAACCCTAAAAAAGGACACGTGTCCAGTGGGCTTATCCAGTTAACAGATGCACACAAAATAAAATGTAGAAATTCACACTTCTGTCTTTCTGAACAAAGCAGCCAAGCTTCCAAGTCACATGAAAGAAAAGCTTTTCCAGGGGTATTACATTTTTGGATTCAGGAAGTGAAACATGTTCACACTGAAAAAATACTGCAGTCTTGCACAAAACTACATTACAACGATCAGAAATACAATATAATACATACATTTTGCTTGTGAACACTGCCTGCTAGAATTCAGATACAACAGCAGTATTTGACCTCATATTTACCTTTGCTCCACTGAAGTTTGCTACTGCGCTCAATAAAGTTGGAACTATCTGTGGGTATACAAATTATTCAAAGAACTAAATTTACACACGGAGTCTTTTCCACTAATTATAGGGGGTGTGGAATTTATAGACCTATTACTGTGTGAAACAAGAACATGTTCCCCTTTCCAATACTCTGCATTATTGAAGCTTCAAAAAATGATTAGTGCTCGAAAATTATTTTATCCACAAGTGTGCCAATCAGACAGAACTTAAAAAGGCTAAACGGGGGACAGCTGTTTAAAGAGTGTGTGAAAATATGAGCCCCCCTTCCATCAGCCACACAACAGTTTTCAGAAGAAAATGAACTGTAGACTGCTCAAACTAGAGTCAAACCCACAGACTGAATATTTTAAAGTTCATAAAACCTCATGGTTACACTGCTTTCCAAAACTGTCTAGCAACAAGGAAGCAGTTTTCATGAAAACTGTTAGCACAATAACCCTGCCAACAGCTGAACATAAATCACTAACTTGGTAGGCCCCATCTGCCTCATTCAATTGAATTTCTAGGACCTAGAAACAGTAGCCTTGGACAGTTCAGGCTACACTTGATAAAAGCATCTTTCCCCATCTCTGGGCAAAAATGAAGGTGAAAGGTTACAAGAGTAATGCAGCTGACAGCTGATGCCTTTTTTCTCTCTACAAACTTCATTCCACAGTATATCTGAATGCTATTTTACAGTTTTATTATATTAATAAACCAAACGTGTTAGGAATTGACAAACTTGAAACATTTACCTTTTATTATGTGGCAAGACTTGCTCTGTTATGCAAACACTACAATACAGAAGTAGCTGAGAAGCATTGGAAACATGAACCACAAATCATAGACTATGTTTACATCACATGTGATACACCAGTTACTAACTATTCAAAAATAAATGCAAAAAAAATAAACATAGTAGTCCAAGGACGAAAAAAAATGTGCGTTTATCACAGAGGATTATGATTGGGACTCCAATCATAATCAGCGTATTGTGTATTCAACACATGGATGAATCGTGGCATCCATGTCAAGAACACAAGCCAGTTACAATCAGAAACATGATCATATTTCTTTGTAGAGCATGGAGCTTTATCTGCTCTATGTGATACTAGTTACAGAAAAAAGCAAAACAAGTGCCAAGTGTTTTGCCAGCTTTCAATGCCATAAAGTACTAGAAGAACTGACAGACAGTGCAAGACATTCTTAGGTTATAGAAAGTCGGGGACACATTACTGGCACAGACAGCAGGCAGAAACAAGTCCGTTTTTAATTCTGACACTGTCACTTGCTTGGCCAATACTGGCAGGTTTAACTGCCTAGTATGATAGCCGATAGTTACTGACGCAGGAGTGCTTAATTGGGATTGGGTCTCGAACTACAGAAGCACTTAACTGGTTTAGCTTTCACAATATCATAGCATAATCACTGTGCTCTGTGCACTACATTTAAATTGCTATGGCCAGTGTCTTATGCACCGACAGACTAACTCAATCCTTCCAATACACCTCGAGTGTGTACCTTTAACTCCCAGTGTACATCGCTTAAGCCTTTAAAAACAAAAAATGATCACCTTGCAGTTCAAATATTCATCTCAGGAAGCATGAGTGTTACTAGAAAACTGTAAATGGCAAACTATTCATGCCACATTGGTGGCATTCAGTTTGCAATTTTAAACTAGATTTTATAAACCAAAATAAGGTCAGTGAATATTAATTTTATAATGTTGTATAAACAGCTTATTTTCTCTAACTATTCAAAGCCAGACACATACTGTCAAGAAGGATTTTCTTCCTATAGCTGTGAGCTTTCACATGAGGCTATGCAGTTCTGTCCATGTTATCTGAATGTTGAGATATTTAGAGAAATGAGCATTACTACACTACTCTGTACGAAAACAGTCCTGGGGATAGGGATCTATTTCAGATCACCAAATTGTGAACCAAATATATTTTTAGGGGCTGTTGTGGGAATGCCAAATATCAGTTGCCACTTTTTTGCAGACAACTAGGATGATTTACAGAAAGAATCAAACACACTAACTGGGCCAAGAAAGAAATGATTAAGTGCAAGATTCAAAAGTACTGTAGTGTAACTTGAAATAAAATTATATGCAACACACTGAGGTTCATCTCAAAACAACTTGAAATCTTCAAATGTGACAAAGACAGGAATACAAGAGTGTCAGCGTATGTACAAAATAAAATGCCATGTAAACCGTTCTTTTCCTTTTACCAAGGAGCATCTTCTCCTAAATGCACAACTGCTTTCCTGCTGGCTGAAAAGTACTTGTTTTGCAAGAAAAAAATTAAATAGAATTTTTCAATTAACTGTGTAAACCCACTGCCTCTTTTCATTGGGATGAATTTGAAGCAGAGTAATTCAATTATTTGCGCAAAATTATACATTACGGAAATGCATATTGAAGGAATCCAACAAGGACTGTAGACAAAACGGAAAGAATAAGCGACCAAACATGACAAAATACTAGACGTGCACATTTTAAAAAGGAAAAACAAGCTGTTTATAGCATGCAAACTACCTGACTTAGGTGTGGAGATACTAACTCTGGCCAATAATGACACACAAATTGTATTTCAGCAAGTATATTTTCACGGTATCTGCTTAAGGGGATATAGATATGGTGCTGTACTAATGTTACACAAATATTCCGACAGACATCCATTCTCGAAGAGCCTATCATAAATTTAACAAATTCTGGACACAACTGTGTGTACATAAGCTATTCCTTCCACTACCCTTTACTACACATGTATTGCAAAAAATATCCACCAATAGAAAGCCCAACTGCCTTTAGTTTGCATCAAATCTTCCATCCAAAACAGTTTCTTTGCCATCTTAAAACTTATCCTGAAGACAGAAAAAGCCCAGTAAACCTGATTTTTACTGCAATCTTGTTAGAAAACAGAAAAGATATTTAACAAGGAGGCAGGAGAGTTTCATCACGTAAACCCATTGCTGGTGACACACAGCAAGAACAAAATACCAGGATAGCACCGTTTGGGAAACACTAGCTTATTTTAGTACTTTCAAGAGGGCACTGAAACTACAGAGCTGTGGTTAGGCGGTCAACAACCTGCTGTACTATGCAAAACAATATTTTATCCTTACAGGCAAGTGATACCCTCCTTAGGAATCGGCCATATACAGCAGGGTGCAACCAATGTTTTATCACTCCTACAGTGAGAGTACATTACAGGAGTTGGCCCTCCACAACCATGCAAGACGACAATCAGTAGTGCATAAGGAGGGGGAAGATCCACCAACTCTGGCTTCTTAGACTCATATTCACATTAAAGCATTATAAATGTTTTATGCAAATATGAGCTACTATGGTGGCCAAGATTCTAAAACATATGTTAGGCAAGTTTCCTTTATTGTAATTACATTAAGTATGATGACATTTATAGCAATCCTAAAGGTGCATTCACATACAATACAATCAATAGCAGAGTTATTACACTTTGGTATAGTACACATATGGAGTTGAGAGTGCAGTTGAAAAAGAATGTAAACATGTACAGTGGATATAAAAAGTGTACACACCCCTGTTAAAATGCCAGGTTTATGTGATAAAAATATTAGGCCACAATAAATCATTTCAAAACTTTTCCAACCTTTAATGTGACCTATAACCTGTACAATTCAATTGAAAAACAAATCTGTTAGGGGAAAAAAAATAAACGTACAATAAGCTGGCTGCATAAGTGTGCACACCCTTAAACTAATACTTTGTCGAAATACCTTTTGATTTAATTACTCTTTTACCCAATAAGACTGAATGTTGTATCAGCATGACACATCTTGACTTGGCAATATTTGCCCTCTTCCTTCAAAAAGCACTCCAAATCTGTCAGATTGCGAGGGCATCTCTTGTGCACAGCCCTCTTCAGGTCATACTGCAGATTTTCTATTGGATTTAGGTCTGGGCTCTGGCTGGGCCATTCCACAACTTTAATTTTCTTCTGGTAAAGCCATTCTTTTGTTGATTTGGATGTATGTTTGGGGTCATTGTTGTGTTGAAAGGTGAAATTCCTCTTAATCTTCAGCTTTCTAGCAGATACCTGAAGGTTTTGGGCCAAACGTGACTGGTATCTGGAACTGTTCATAATTCCCTCCACCTTGACTAAAGCCCCAGTTCCAGCTGAAGAAAAGCAACCCCAAAGCATGATACTGGCAGCACCATGCTTCACTGTGAGGATGGTGTTCTTTTGGTGATGCAAAGTGCTATTTTTGTGCCAAACGTACCCTTTTGGAATTGTGCCCAAAAGTTCAACCTTGATCTCAGACCATACCACATTTTCCCACATGCTTTTGGGAGACTATGTATTTTGCAAATTTTAGCTGCACCTGTCAGCTTTTGTGTAAGAAAAGGCTTCCATCTTGCAACCCTACCCCACAGTCCACACATATGGAGAATACGGGAGACTGCTGTCACATGTAGTACACAACCAGTACCTGCCAGAAATTCCTGCAGCTCCTTAAGTGTTGCTGTAAGTCTCTTGGCAGCCTCCCTGACCAGTTTTCATCTGGTCTTTTCATCACTTTTAGAGGGATGTCCAGTTCTTTGCAACGTCATTGTCCCATATTTTCTCCACTTTTTGATGACTATCTTCACAGTCTCCCATGGTACATCCAATGATGTGGAATTTTTGTACCCTTCTCCTGACTGGCACCTTTCAGAAATGAGATCCCTTTGATGCTTTGTAAGCTCTCTGCGAACCATGGCTTTTGCTGTAGCAGGCAATTGAGTAAATGTCAGGAAAAGCCTACCAGGACAGATTAACTTTATTTGGGGTTAATCAGTCTCTCTAATTAATGGCAGGTGTGTACCCAAGAAGACTGAATGCTGTAATTTAATCAAAAGGTGCTTCAACATAATATAAGTTTAAGGGTGTGCACACTTATGCAACTAGCGTAGCGTACATTTTTGTATTTTTTCCTTTAAGAGATTTGACAATTGAATTGTACAGGTTGTAGGTCACATTAAAGGTGGGAAAAGTTTTGAAATTATTTATTGTAGTCTCTTTTTATATCACAAAAACCTGGCATTTTTACAGGGTGTGTACACATTTTATATCCGCTGTACTCTGCAGTGCAAGAGTGACTGTTTTGTGCTTGTCAGAGTCAGTCTAAGTGTTTGGCCATAGCTCTCAACCTTCCATCTCCAAAATGAGGAACACTCGCCTTCATAATGAGGAACAAATGGGCAAAATGTGGAACACATACTAATGGCGGACTGACAACTTCAACTAGGAAGGTCATAGGATGGTTAAAATATGCTGGTTTTACTCAAAGAAGATCCTTTAATAAATTAATATGATTCATTTCTATTTACCATGGATTTCACTTAAAAAAATTCCTAACACAATGTGTGACAAACTCTTTCAATGTGGAACTTTGAGGAACTTCGAGGAACATTAACTTTTTAAGACCCCAAATGAGGTACGTTCCTCGTAATGAGGTACACTTGAGAGGTATGTGTTTGACACTGTTCATTTCTCGCATGCCTCTGGGGTAGTTGTTCTTAAAGGGGCAATCCCAGTGTTGAAAATTTGGGTCTGTGTTTAAACTGATGAAAGTAACACCCACTTCAATTAAGTCATGTTTATTCCACCCAAAGTGGAAATTTACTTGGAATATCCTGTAAATCAGCAGTCCCAGTCTCCTTTTAGTTCCCAGTGTGAACTAAAGTTTGGTTTTGTTGTCCCATGAGAGTTGAAATAAAACATTGGGTTTTGCATCCGTTTTCAGTTTATGAGCAAAATACATGTGAAACTCTGAAATCTGGCATAACTAATTTTGTTTAATCCTAATTTATTTACAAAAAAAAAATCAAACATTTTAGGAGGGAATGGCAAATGTGAAAATCAAGACTGATAAGCAAAAATCTGGATAATAGGTATGCTTTTATTTAACAGGAACATTGCTTAAATTAGTTACCGTTCCCGCAACCGCAACTATTACGCGATCACGTTATTTTACAGACCGGACACTCCATTCCTAGCATCAGATGAAACATACATCTCAGCACTGCTAGTCTGGGTCAGTAAATGGGAATTCTGTTATAACTGCGTTCCACTGTATGCATTTTCATAAAATACGAGAGTCACAAATGATTCACTGAATCCATTAACTGCTACAGCAGACCTTGTAGAAGAGCATTACCGTTGTGTTAGCTGCGTACTGCAGAATGTCTGAAGGTTATAAATTCTTGATCATAGATGTGTCCAGTGCATTTCAAACCAAAATGGGGTGAACACAAGAAAGATACAGGTATACAAATGAAAACATTCCCAGTTTGTATCATTATACTCAGGCTTCCTAATATACTCAGTTAAAAGACAAGATCTGAAACAAGATATAAATGTAAAATTTAAAATCCCAGTATAGGATGAGTAAACAAGTACACATCTATTCCTGTCTTCTTAAAGGAATACCTGCACAGATAAGGCAAGCTGGTATTTTATTTCCCCACAGCAGAGACGCATATAGACACGCACACACCTACACTTCTCAGCTTCTGGCACCCCATCAAAAATGTCAAAATAGTTCATGTGGTGAATCCTTAACGTAAAACAGGATTTCATAAGGTTCAAAGGAGAATTATAAAACTATCACTGAACGACTATCATTTTAACAAATCAGAGAAAGATATTCCTCCGGATTCTCAAAAGCTTGCACGGAGTGCAAGATGAGTGCAGGAGTCCACGCAGGCAATATGTCTACCGTGCAATCCAGGAACAGCCAGCAGGGGCATGCATGAGAGCTCCAGCACTAATCCTGCATGGACTAAGCCCTGGTATGCAAATCACCTCATTTGCAAGAGAAATCCATGCAAATGAGGTGATTTCACAATCCAGGAAGCTTGCAATAGTCCATGCAAGACTAGTGCAATTTGCAGAAATGTACTCAGTAATGGAGTCCATTTCTGCAAAATCAAAAATGGAGCTATGACAGCTCCAAATAAATGCTGCATATTACTGAGCAAGCATGCCAATGGTCAAGTATAAGGCCATTGGCATTGCAATCAATAAAAAAAAAAAATGAAAAAAAAAAACAATTTTTTTCTCCAATCTCTGCTGTTTAAGCATAGGGCAGCGGCACGCAAACTGGATCAAGGGGAAAATAAACTTAAAATGGGCATTCTAACTAAAATCAGTATTCTGCCATGCAAGTCAATGGCAGGCAGAAGACAACCTGGCCAGTGAGTAGTGGTTGCTAAGGGGGGAGGCTCAGTGTGAGACATGCAACTATGCATTAGCAGGCAATCCTATGCAAATGAGGGAAAGGATAGTGAATCCCAGTTTTCCCCAGCACGTGAGACAGGTCCCAACAGTGCAAGAGTATGAATAGCTGGGTGCAAGACTAGGATATAGGTGACATCATGAATGTGTGTGTCAGGCATACTGTAAGCAGATTGGAGTCCTGTGGCTTGGGATTGCTCCTAGCTCAGCACAGCTAAGCTAGGGGTGTGTCTAAACCTGCCTAGCATTCTTTACAAAGTGTAAGCGGGTGTGCGTGACACACACACTGGGTGTTACAGGAAGAAAAAAGAAGTTAAACCAGAAAATAGCAGCTCTGTGCACATCTGAGCACCCCGTTTCAGAGCGCACACAGGCTTAAGCAGGAAGGCAATGGGAGGGGAAAACAGCAGTAGGAAGGTAACCAAGGAGAACTAGTTTAGCTGACAGCTGAAATGTACCAGAATCAACCAATCACACAGGCAGCAGAGCAGCCCAGCCCACCACTGTAAACTATGCAAACACCTTTCCCCCTTGTTTTTCCCCAAAACTCTGCACCACTGGTGTATACAAACGGGGAAATTTTACAAAACGAAAGCAAGAGAAAAAATATTAGGGGCTGCTTTTGCTATCATAAACTAGCATGTGCAAGAGGCTGAGGCTGGTGAGGATGTGAATGCTGCTGAGCAACTCACAGTGAGGAAACGGCGAAGAGTGTACAGACCCAGGGTAACCTACCAAGGGCTACATGAGCTGGAGATAGTACAGCACTATAGGATGATCAGGGACCTCCTACAGCAAATGGTTGAGCTGTGCCGGCCACACCTCACACACAGAAATAACAGAGGGGAACCCATCCCAGTGGATAACAAGGTATGTGTAGACCTACGAATACTAGCTACAGGTACCTTCCAAAGGCCAACTGGGGATATGATGGGGATATCACAGGCATCAGCATCCAGGTACTTCACCAGTTCCTGGATGCCATGTCAGCACATGTCGGTGAGCATGTATATTTCCGCATCACCTGTGAGGCGTTGGCCAGCAATATGCGTCTTTTCTACCAAATAGAATACCCTGAGGTAGTGGGTGCAATAGACTGCACGCACATATGCATCAAAGCACCACCCGGTGAGCGGGGTAGGGTCTACATCAACCACAAGGGCTTCCCCTCCATCAACCTCCATGTCATGGGTGATCCCCAGGGCATAATAAATGAATGTGTGTGCTGGCTGCCCTGGAAGCTACTACGATTCCCACATCTGGCATCTGACTCAGCTGTACCAGAGATTTGCCAATGGGGGATTCCCACACAGTCACCTAGTGGGGGATGCTGGCTATGCACTGGAGCCATGGCTGATGACACCCATCAGAAATGCACACACACCCGAACAAGAACTACATAATGAGGCACAAACACGAATCATAGAGTGTGTGTTTGGGATGCTCAAGTCATGGTTCAGGTGTCTGGGCACATCTGGTGGAGCCTTGCAGTACTCGCCAACTACATGCACCCAAACTGTCCTTGTATGTGCCATGCTACACAATATGATCCTGCGGAAAAAGCTGCAGCAGGAACAGCATGGGGCAGGGCCACACAGCCCCCCCCCCCCCACCATTGCCAAGGCCTGCACAGGCACAGACCGACACAGAGGAGGAGCAACCTGAGCCTGTCCCAGTAGGCAGAAGGTTTGCCCAGTATGCCCTGGCCTTGGCAAAGAGGTAATGCATAGCACATGCACTGACACAGTAGGGATCCAGGGCATGACACCTCTCTCCTACTTGCACATACAGTAAAAGGGATGTCAAACATGACACTACCTGTGCTCAACCATGTATAGGGAGTGTACTATGTGCATCTGACATAGGCAGCCCTGCAGCACCACCCTTAATACTGGGACACCCACAAGGTAAATGGGTCACACATGCCAGTTTGGGGGGGGGGGGGGTCACATACCCAACAACAGTTACAGCCAGCAGGATAGGGGCAGACAAACACAAAAATGCTGTACTATGACCTCTGAATGAGCCCTATGTGTAACCCCCCCCCCCCCCAGGCTTACACAGACAGACTACAGCAGGCCAGTCAGCTGGATATAAGGCGTGAAGGCTAGGAAGTCAGAAACTAATATGTAGGTAGTTAAAGCTAAGATCTGTAGTGCACTGGTATGCCTCTAGCCAGCATGATAGCCAAGACTACAGACTGAAATGGTGTACCCAACATACCATTACAGTCCTAACAAATGTGTAAAAGTATCAGATGTGCTCCCCCATCCTACGTACACTTATAATAACAATCAGGTGTGCCCCCCATTCCTGTGTAGAAATGTAGAAACAGTCAGGTGTCCGTCGTCCCCCCCGCTATGCAGAAATGTAGCAACAGTAAATACTAAATAACCGATGGATACCCTGCAGACACAGCATGCTACCAGTCAGTGTACAACACAAAGGTCAGCACTGCAGTACAAACTACCTGGACTTGATCCACACATGCAATCCAGATGGCCATACTGGGCATGCTTACACACTTAGAGGAATGAAGGCAATGTCTGTCAACAACATACTGAAAGGTCATACTGGGCATGCTCACACACTTAAACACATGAAGGCCATGTCTGCAAATACCAGTGGACCAGACATATCTGGCAGTTGCAGTTCTTAGTGCAGAAACATGTCAGTATGCACCACTCCTGCCTTGCACACACAGTGATAGGAATACAGACATATATGTAAGGACAACACTATAATAAGCCAAAGGTAGATGGGCATAGATGTGTGGAAGAGGTTGACCATGACAAGGGGCCATACAGGCCTGTCCCACCCAGCACACAGCCAAAGGGCCCCAAACACGAGGTGCAAATGTCACTCCCTGCAGATACTAGCCACCAGTATCTGTCAGCATGACAGACTATGTGGTGCTCGTGCCAGCTGTGCAACATGACTGTACAAGGAAGTAGTCATCTAGTAGCTGTATACACATACCTGTGACATATGACCCCGTGTATGCCTGCATGTGGCATGTCAACCCCTACATGAATGGGTTATGGCCCATGCACACACCGCCCTCCCCATAGTAGTATTATGACAAGCCTGCTGAGGTCATCCAATGTGAAATACAACTGAGAGCTGTAGCTCAGTAATCGCCATGGCACGTCCCATAACTGCGTACTGCTGTAGTGATAAACTAGTTGGGTAGTAGTTCTAACCCCAGACTTGGCAACTGTATGAGTGTGTGTTTGTCTGTGCATCTGTCTCCGACTGTGTAGAGAGCAATGCTTTTTAGGCTACTCATGCTCCGTACAATTCATATACTCAACTTTGGCAAGGCTGCTGATGTCACTCACCTAGAAATACACCTCTGGGAAAGTCATAGCCCATTAAACTCTGTAGCACATCCTGTAACTGCTGTAGTGTAATAAAGCACCTTAGGTAAGGGTTCTAAGCCCAGACCTGGCAACTATTTGTGTGTGAATGTGTGTGTGTGTGTGTGTGTGTGTGTGTGTGTGTGTGTGTGTGTGTGTGTGTAGAGAGCAGTGCTTTTTAGGCTACTCACAATCCGTACAATTCATATACTCAACTCTGGCAAGGTTGCTGATGTCACTCACCTAGAAATACACCTCTAGGAAAGTCACAGCCCAGTAATCTCCGTAGTTCGTCCTGTAACTGCGTACTGCTGTAGTGTGATAATGTAGTTAGGTAGATGTTCCAACCTGACTTGGCATCTGTGTCTCTCTCCGAGTAGAGAACTATGCTTTTTAGGGTACTCGCACTCCTTAGAATTCAAATACTCAACTTTGGCAAGGCTGCCGATGTCAACCACCTAGAAATAACACCTCTGGGAAGGATGTAGCTCAGCAATCTCTGTAGCATGTCCTGTAACTGCATACTGCTGTAGTGTAATTTAGAACTGTGGTAGGGTTATATCCCCACCCATGGCAGTTGTGGATGTTTTGTGTGCGTTTCAATGTCTGTGTATGGAGCAATGCATTATAGGCTATTCACTCGCAGTACATTTCAAGTGTCCTACTGTGTCAATCCTGCTGATGTCATTAATTGTGAAATACAACTTTGGGGAAACAGTTCTTTAGTAATCCCTGTGGTGCGACCTATAACTACCCCATGCTGTAGTGTGATACAGGCCTTGGTCAGGGGTTCTATACACACACATCAGCTGTGGATGTTTTGTGAGTCTCTCACTGTCTGTATAGGGAGCAATGCATTTTAGGCTAGTCGCTTGTAGTACAGTTGAAATGTCCTACTTTGGTAATCCTGCTGATGTTATTCATTGTGAAATACACATTTGGAGAAGGATTTCTCTAGTAATCCCTGTGGTGCATCCTATAACAGCTCCATGCTGTAGTGTGATATAGACGTTGGTCAGGGGTTCTATTCCCACATATGTCAGTTGTGGATGTTTTGTGCGCGTCTCACTGTTTGAGTAGGGAGCAATGCATTTTAGGCTAGTCATTCACAGTACAGTTGAAATGCCCTACTTTGGCAATCCTGCTGATGTCATTCATTGTGAAATACACCGTTGAGGAAAACTTACTCCAGTAATGTCCATGGCACATACTATAACTGCGTAGTGTAATAAACTAGTTAGGTAGGGGTTCTACTCCCAGACAGGTGTGTGTGTATTTGTAACTCTTATCTTGTGTAGAGGTGGTGTGTGTGTGTGTGACACCTGTGGGCAATGTGGAGGGGGTTTTGCTCAGTTCTTTTATGGTGGCCCTACTCTATATTACAATGTCAACCATACAGGGATAACAGATGTAAATCAGCTGAGAGGCTGGTTTGCAAAGCCATACCCAGACATGTGACATCAAGGCCAGCCAGCACAGTTAGCAACCCCACTATTACCCAGAGCACACACAACCCATGTGTCATACGCACACACATGCCTAGGCAACAGCCAATATGTGGGTAGTACACTGCATATTGGCCACTGATCTTAACTATGCAGTGATAGCAGTGGGCTACAGAGGGCATGTCACCCTGCCCATCTGTCCAGTATGCATGTACATGCAGACAGTGCACCTCCACCATGTTCCCAAATGGACACCTGCACCACTTGTGGTGCATTCACATGCGACTCCCAAAGGACATACCATGCCTGACAACATGCCCTGTATGGACAGATGACACTGACATCAGGGAATGCTGTTAGTATGCTATCAATGTAGGTGCAGGGTAAACCTGCTGACCATTACCAGTCTCTACCACAGGTGGGCAAGACTGGCACATCAGATGATAATCTGTTCACAACATGGGCCAGACACCCCAGGTACAGTTTCACATGTCACTGTACATGTATGTGGGAGGTGTGCACATCCCAGACACCATCCATGTCATGGACTAAGGAACATATACATGGCAAATGATTCACAGCATTGGCCACACACAACAGTCACCCAGGTGACTGGATGGGGGATGCAATAACCACCTGTGCGGGCAAATGCAGAAACTACAGGCCTGCGACACAATGCAGACCATTGTCATGTGGACTGATGCCAAGGTATACTCCTGCTGGCACAGTTGACCACCACACACCCATGCAGACATGCACCCATGCATGTCAGAACTGGCACCTTGTGTGTTCATGTGTGTGTTGTATGGTGCATATGACCACATCCACACTCACTACAACCCCTGAGGGCATACTGAAGCATGTTGTCTGATGTCTGACACCTCATCATATTCTTTGCCTATATGACATGCGTATGACCCGTGTGGTGCATGTGATACCCGCACATCAATGTGTTGTGGCAATCCCACTAGTGAGGAGTTGCACTCCTGGCCCTGTCAAGTGTGTCAATGTGTGAGTGTGCCTGTGTGAGTGAGCCTGTGTTGACGCTAGCAGCTATTCATGCAGACAGGCACGTGTACGTCACCTACCATATATCTACCATATCCCTGTTGCACATGTCACTCACCATCACATATATGTTCTGAGTGCTCCACAGCTGGTAACCTATGGGGCGCATCCAATAACTGCATCGAACTGTGATAGCACTACATAGTTGTCGGGGAGTTGATACCCTGTGCTAGTAGGTGTGTGACAAACATGCTTCTGTTTTACTCTCCCACCCCTCCCTGACATGTATTTGCCTCTGTCTGCCTCCACCCCTCCCTCCCTGGTGGATGTGGAGACCCACACCTACTTTGCTTAGGCAGCAGCATGTGTATTTTAAGTGATGCTCATGATCAGCTGCTGGCCTTTGCACGAATTGCAGCCCTCCCCTAGCTGATTGCATGGGTAACATTCCCATAGCCAACTGCATGAAAGCACACTCCAATACCTAGGAACAACATGGTGGTGTTGGCCCTTTTCAGTCACTGTGAGCTGGAACCAGATCTGTTTGGCAAACAGCATCTCAGATGGATTGGGGATTTACCTCTAACAACATACACTGTGGAAAGAGGGCAACAGACAGGAGGGGGATGTGTCTGACCTGACTACAGACCGTAAGTGCTGTTATACTGCATGTGGAGTAATGTTGGTTCAACAGTGTTTGTCTGGATATGCCTGTCGTACATGTTGCAATGCCTGCCATGTCAGTTCCATGTATATGAGGGATCCCCATCTGCAGGGTCATCTGCAGAGTGGGCAGTGTTGTGCCTTTGGTTTCGTGTGTTAGCCACGGTGCATCTACCTGTGGAATGTAGAAGGTAGTGTGAGGATTTCAGTCTGTAGATGAAGGCAGTGACAGTTACTGACTTCATATCCCTCATAGGAAATATGTTGCAACAAACCCAGTTACAATGGTAAATTTATGTGCTGTCAGACACACCTCTGTCAACCTTTGTACATATGCCGTGCATGAAGTGGTGCATATGTGCTGTACACCATAAATAGTGTCATCATATCTGATAAGCCAGTGATATTTCAGATTGCTACACGTCATGTACAGTAGGAGTTATATTTCATGACATAACCTGGACATTCTGTGGATGACTGTACAGTACTGAAGTCTGTGTAGTGATGGTGAATGTCGGCAGTGTGTGTATTGTTAATATGTACTTCAGCCTGTGTACCGACTGTGGTAGATGTCATTGTTCTAGCCCCCCTTCTATCTGATGTTACATGCTGCCCCACTGTATGGTACCATTTTGCCATACATGTTTGTAGGGCCATACACACACGTCCCATACCACAGACAGCCATCAGACCAAACTGTGTAGTGGCCCAGTATAAGTAGGGTCATTCTGTGAGTGGCACATATGAGGATGGTGTAGAACAGATAGTCCATATACTGTAATATTATGCTAGCTTACCACACATAGCTGTGGCTGTGTTCACATTGGTTGTGGTTATGCACTGTTACACAGGTGTATATCACCCTGTGCTGTGACATGGTCATTGAGCCTGCTATATATGCAGATACATGTGCATTCCCCCATACGAGATGTAGGCCAGTGTTGAGCCAGTCTGCCTGTAGCCTGCACAGTGCATTGCTACATGCCTAGCAGCTTAGTGTACTTACCCAGTCAGATGTCATGTGCAGATACTTGCCAGATGTACTGCTGCTGGGCCTCCCTTAAAAGTCATGTATGTGTGTCTGTGGGATGGTGTACAGATGTATGTCAATATCTAGTGAGTAGTAGGTGTCCATGGCACCCCTGTACCAGCAGTCATTATGTGTCAGGCCAGACAGGAGTGTGAGAATCCAAAACCGATGATGGCAAATGCATACCAGTCGTTATGTGTTATACCCATCTACATGGCTGGCTACATCCATATTGTCAGGCCTGGTACATATGTTGTGCACTAAGGGATTATGTGTATACCTCTGGACTGTACAGGGTGTGTCCGGAATTCCACATATACAATATCTCTGCTGCACTCCACAGGGGAAAAACATGCTAGCAACGGTATTTTGCAATGATTTCCTTAGGATGTCTGTCAGTAGCCAATGGCACACGTTATAAGCAGATGTCACTTTACACACACACCATGTCTGTGAAGACAATCCCAATGACAGTAGCAATAATCTAGTAATATACCTGCTATACATACCTGACATCCCCTTGCACTACAACTGTGGGACTATAGGGGCTGGGGTAGGGCTACACTCCATGTCCAGGAAATATGGTGGAAATATATGTACATATACTTATCCAGATATATATATATATATATATATATATATATATATATATATATATATATATGATTACACATGTGTACTACTTCCAATTACCGCTGTCATGGCAACCACCCACTATATATCCTTCCTGTGTGTGGGCATCAGTGTTACAGACAGCAGGTAGCAATACCTCTCACAGGAGAACCTGCACACTCAGAGCGGCCACATATCTGTAGGAGGATCAGGAACTAAAGAGACTGAGTAGAGTTGTGTTATGCTTTGCATAGTACTGGTGTTACAGGGTGTGTGTGTGTGTGTGTGTGTGTGTGTGTGTGTGTGTGTATACACATACTAGTGTACCTTGGAATGCAGTGTCTGCATAGCTCACTACTGTGGGCCTATCCTCTTGCTGGACAGAGGTTTGCCTATCGTGTTGTCTGTCCACCACACAGGTCCTGTCTCAGATATTACACTGGCAGTGTGTGTGTTGCGTGCTATCAGTACATGGCTGCATCCATTTCTGTTTCTAACCTCAATTCCCCTGACTAAGGGTATGTTGCAGACTATCCTGTAACATCAGCACCTTGCTTAGTGTATGGCAACAGTGTTCAACATATGTGCCTGTGTTCCAACCTCTGTCCTCCATCCACATACCAAGCTTTGCACATATGTCATACTGTTGGTCGTTCTGTAATGGGCTGTGAGTATAACACACTGCCATTGCTGCCATTAGTCCACTGCTGTTGTACCCCCCACACATACAGTGGGGCTGGGGCCATATATGCGTGGGCATCACCCACACAATACATGTGTGCCCTTATGCACTCCAGAGGCCAGTGTATGTAACAATGGTATATGGGCCTGTATTATTGAGTCTTGGTGGGGAGCACCATAAATGACCTAGGCTGTTACAAAATGTGGGGATATAAGGGGTGAGCTGCCACAAGGTATCTGGATGTACAGTACCGTATATTTCAGCTATACTGACATTACTTGGGCTACTGCAAGCCTACTGCCCCCTGCCAGACTGTTCTGTTTGTCAGTGTGCTTGTGATGGTGTCAGGTATGCCTTATGTACCAGTTACAACCCATTTGACCACAAAACGTCTTTACCTCTTACTAAGTTAGTACAGTGTGTGTATACACAGTCTGCTGAACTACACACCTGCAGTACATACTGTTGATTGTTTGGCATCCTGTGGCACAGTCTGTCTCCACTATTTGTACAATTTGAAGGGCTTGGCCTGGACAGAAACAGTTGTGAACCTCTCCAGACTACTATATTAGTGTAACAGTTTCACAGTTGCAGTACTCTGTTTATATGGTTGTCAGAATCTGAACAGCTATATGACATGGCATATAGAATTGTTATAGTACACAATTAATGGATTTCCATTTCTGCAAACTTGTGTGTGGTGTCTTTCCTATGACCTTTCTATGGGTATATGTTGCAGGCAATGATTGACATTTGTATGGGTGGCCCATACAGTGTCCAGTTGTTTAGGTGTTAACTGTAGGCATAGTGGCTGTTCCATACTGTGTGCACCTCCTACATATGTATCTTACTGTACATATATCTGCATGTGTATGCATAGTCACATGTATGTGTGTATATATATACACATCTATCTATCTATCTATCTATCTATATATATATATATATATATATATATACACACACACATCTATCTATATATATATATATATATATATATATATATATATATATATATATATATATAAAAATGTGTGTGTGTATCTGCATATCTGTGTCTGTGCATCTGTATCCTAGGGAAGTCGATAGCTTCCACATATTACATGTCCTATGGGAGGCAGACTGTACTTGGTAGTTTATTGCAGGGCGCATGTGGTTGGGTGTGGGGGGATGCCTATCTGTACAACACGTACAGTCTGTGGGGTCTCTCAACCCCATTAATGGTGAATGTGGACATATGTGTATTTGTTAATCTGCCATTGCTATCTACAGATGTAGGGTCATATATACCTATATAGATATATATGCATCAGCCAACATATATATATAACTATGTCCGTATATACCTACATAGATCTACATCTGCGTACACATATGTAACGTGCTGTGTATTTGTAGAAATATAGGGGTAGACACATATGTCGAATTAGGCATATGCATGTATATATGTGCATATATAGTGATATATATGTAGATAGAGTTGGAACAAAATGTATGTATGTATGTATGTATGTGTGTGTGTGTGTGTGTGTGTGTGTGTGTATATATATATATATATATATATATATATATATATATATATATATATATATACACACACACATATATATATATATATATATATATATATATATATATACACACATATATATATATATACATATATACACACACATATATACATATATATATATATATATATATATATATATATATATATATATATATATATATATATATATATATATTTATATATATATATATATATATATATATATATATATCCACACACACATATATATATATATATATATTCATATATAGATATGTTGTATCTGTTCAGATTTTAATATAGTTACACACACACAGACATCTAGGTGTTGGTATACATTCTCTGTACTGTTGCATGACAGGACTGCATGATACGTTTCTGACAATATTGAATTTCTATACATCTGTCATGGCTTAGTGGTACATTACCTTGTCTAGGGTATGCAGGGTCCTTGGTGTGAGCCTTGCAAGAACTGTTTAGTTTGTTGCAGGCCAGAACAGGGCCCGTTGGATACACAGTGATTAAGGCACTTTAAAGCAGTTGTAAGCAGGTTTGTGTAGGTTTGCACAGAGCTAAGCATTGCCTACACAGGTTAAGCAATTTAGAAGCTAATTGAGTGTATGAAAACGTAACCGGAGGTTAGCACTGCTTACCTCCATGCAAACCCGCTTACAACTGCTTTAAAATGCCTTAATCACTCTGTATCCATTGGCCCTTGTACTGCCTAGCAACAAAATAAACAACCTCTGCTAGGCTCAAACCCAGGACCATGCATGCCATAGCCAAAGTGATTTACCTCTAAGCCATCTCAAACCCTGCTGTATTCACATACATATCAACCAGCCCAGTCATTCAACAGTACAGGGAATGTATTCCAACATGTAGATGTATATGTGTGAAAATATATTAATGTCTAAACAGATACAACATATTTTTACTTTATTTATTTATTTTACATTTGTTAACCGGGCTAGTCTGACTGGATATATTTCCATTTTCAGCAGAGGCCCGGGGAGAAAAGCTCCACATAGACATAGTAACTATTACATATGATAAAATAAAGAGCAGTAAAAAATTATACCGTGTCAGGAAAATATTATACAAAAAATCAAACTTACTATGGACAGAATAAACAGTTATACAATAGTGTACTCATCGTTCTTGGAAGCAGAAAACAGACATAACATTTATAGCAAAGTCAAACATCATAAAAAATAGATAAGGGTATTTAAAGACAACTATGTAAATAGATTAGAATAGATTAGATTGGATTAGATAATTTCTTGAAACCTACAGTAGACTAAGAAATATAATCAGGAAGGAGAAGGAAAGAGGAGGGGTGAGTAATAGAATAGTGAGGAAGTAAAAACAGAGGGTGGGAGAGATCACAGAGATGAAGGGGTAGAGGGGTAGTCATACATAGGTTCAGTCTGGGTTGAGGCAGGGGCATAGCCAGTGTTTTGTAAGGTAGAGTCTAAGTTTTTGTTTGAAAAGGACAGGAGATACAATAGAAGTCAGTTCAGTGGGCAATAGGTTCCAGTGTTTACCAATAAAGTTCGAGAACAGGGAGTCACCTGCAAGGTTATTGGATTTGGTAGCAGTGACTAGGAGTTTTTTAGAGGAGCGAAGTGAGTTCAGGTTAGAATAAGGGGTGAGGAGGTTAGAAAAAGAAGGAGTGTAGTTTGGCTGATAAAAAGATCTGTGGATTATGGGAAGTTGAGATAGAAGCAACATGTTTTGTAATTCAAGCCAGTGAAGTTGTTGTAGGTTCAGGCAGTGGTGAGTTCTGAATTGATTCCCAGTAACAAATCTTGCTATACTATTGTACGTAGTGGTTAATTTAGAGAGATTGGTATATATATATATATATATATATATATATATATATATATATATATATATATATATATATATAAAATGTATATATATATATATATATATATATATATATATATATATATAAAATGTATATAGCAATATATATATATATATATATATATATATATATATATATATATATATAAAATATATATAGCAATATATATATATATATATATATATATATATAAAATGTATATAGCAATATATATGTATATATTGCTATATATTTAAATATATATGAACATGTACACATGCAAATACCTACATCTATACATATATATGCCTACATCCAAATGCGTACATATACACAGCAATATTATACATATATGTAAGCAGATATATATATCTATATAAGTATGTACGGACCTAAAAAGTGGGAACATAGCAGAAACATACATGTCAACATGCACCATTAATGGGGTTGACAGGCACGAACATATGTCATGGACGAACAGGTATTCCCCCTCCACAGCCAAACACGTCTGCCCTGTAATACACTACCAACTGTTGCAGATCCCATAACCAGGACCTTACATGACAAGGGCACACAGGCTTCTATCAGTAGCATATCATGCAGTACAGTCAGGCTCATAATGACTCGCATTTTGCAGTCATCTCTTACCTTTGTTAGCCACAGTCCCATACTGTTGGCCTGTACTTCAGAGATGTAGATGCCAAACAGTGGTCCCAGGACTGAATCCCAAGGTACTCCACTTGTCACCTGTCAGGAGCTGGAATTTGAGTCAAGTTACATCTACAGTTTGGGTTCTGTCAGTAAGCCATGTGCAAACCATCAAGTGGCATAGGGATGACTGGCCGGATTAGTATGCTAATCTATGTTTCCATACTGGGGGATGGTGTTGAAGGGCTTGGTGAGGTCCACATAGGCTTTGTGGACCACCTTACCCTCTTCAACAGCTATGCAGACAGAGTCAAAGCAGTCAATCAGGTTCAGGTGAGAAGACTGTCCTTCCATGAGCCCAATTTCTGTGGGGTCCAGTATTTGCGGGTTGCCAATGTCTGCTTTCAAACATTCCATGATAATGCATTAAAAGGGCCATGCAGATCAGGCTCGTCAGACTGATGTGATGGTAGTTCCCGGGATCCAAGGTGGGTCCCCACTTGTGTAGTGGGATAACTGCAGCTGTGCGCCACTCAGTGGGCACCAGGCCTGATGTGAGGCTATGATTACACATGAAAGTTAGGTGAGTTGCCATTTCATTTTGTAGTTCATGTAGTACACAGCCCAGGATGTCATCTGGTCCCATGGATGCTGTATTCTTAACTGTGGATAGTGCGGTTTCTACCTGTGTGGCCGTGATTACAGGACATTGGAACTCATTTTGTATTAACATGGGCCCTTTTGGGGGAGAGAGGGGGTTGAATGTGGCACTAAATCAATCTGCCAGGATATTGGCAAATTCCATGGGAGCAGTCTATGTAATGCCACTCTGTTGTAGCCCAGAGCACTTCTGAGCATTGCCAGTTGGATTCTGGACATAACTATAGAATGCTTTGTGATGGTCTGTGGAATCTTTGGCAATGTTCATTACATAACCAGCTTTGGAGAATTCCATGAGGGATATCAACTTCCGACTGGAGCTGGTAAGGGAGTTGTTTGCACCCTTGGATTACCCGTTTTCCTACAACAGTGTCTACCTTCTGTTTTATACTCTGCTCATGGCAGGAGACCTCCAGACTGGCCTGCTTACTTGGGAGGAGGGCGTCATGGCTCTATGTGGGATGTCAGGAATCATGCACAAGTGAATGTGCTCATACAGTGCCTTAGTGCAGGATTCATCAGTTGAACTGTCAGCTCCTGTCTCTATGGGTGTCACAAACATTGCCACTTCTGCCTTGAGTAGCATGACGTTGGCTTTTATGGACGACTGTATATATATATTCCTTTCACATGTTTGGTTTGATTAGCCTGTGGTAGGATTACTTTGGTGAAACCTCAATCTCATATATTGCTGTGATTGCTTAGTGGATAGCTACTGTGACTGTACTGTACAGGGTCTTGGCTTCATGACCTGCA